>NC_090236.1:26286129-26396129 GCF_024489055.1 Chanodichthys erythropterus | reverse complement strand
CAGTAACTTACTATTTTTGCTCTGCCATTTTGAGAGTCATCTCCGTACAACCCACAGTAGCAGTGTTTCGTTCCTGAATGATTCAGTGTTTTTGAATGATTCAGTTGACTGAATGATCACTCATAAAGATCATCACTTGGGTTTGTTCCTGAATGATTCATTGTGTTCGAACGAATCGGTTGATGAATTAATGATTCAATGACTCACTAATAAAGACTACAGCACCTACTGAACAAACGAAGTAACATGTAGAAAGAGGCACAAACTTTCAAAATATATAGCTTTTTTTTTTTATTCGGTTGTGTATATATACACACAACCGAATTAAAAAAAGCTATATATTTTAAAAGTTATATATATATATATATATATATATATATATATATATATATTTTAGGGCTGTCAAGAGATTACAATTTTTAATCTAATTAATTAAAATAATTCAATCTAAATAATTAATTTATTTAAAGGCACAATATATAACAATTTTGGATTAAAATATCCAAAAACCACTAGAACAATGTCATATAATTTGTTGACTTGTGTAACGTTAATAATCTCTTCCCCGAACATGATTTCTGCCCTAGTCCCATCCCGATTCTTTTCCACCGGCTGTAGATGTGAAGACAGCACGTGCCACGATTCAGTGAAATAAAGGCGTCATCACGCTACGCCTTTGTTTTGAATGAGCGACCTCTAGTGGCGAACATTTTACATATTGTTGCTTTAATCGCAAATTAATTGCACATCATATTTGGCTTTCAAATTTTTCAAAAAATAAAATAAAATATTTCGCACATCAAATTCCCTCTAAAGGATCATTTAAAGTCATTTTTGTGTTAAATGAGAAAAGCATCAAAAAGACATTACAAAAAGTAGCTTTAGCGAAAAAAGTATTTAATTTGATTCAACATAGAAATGATTACGCATAACTTTTAAGCTTCAGCAGCCATGAAAGTGAGTAAATGAGGACAGAATTTAAATTTTTGGCTTAACAATAACTTTAATGGGTTTTTTATTAATATGGAAGTATGTTTTTTTTAAAATGAAATGATACTCTAAAGAAGAAACTAAAACTGCCAGTAGGTGGCAGTAAATGTCTGAATGAGTGATTCAAAGGCTGCATCTGAAATTGCATACTTCCCTACTATATAGTAGGCGAAAAACAGTATGTGACAAAGTAGTATGTCCAAATTCACAGTACTCACAAAAGAGCAGGCAAAGATTCTGAAATGTGCATACAAATGACACTTTAATATCCCATGAGACCACGTGAGCGGATTTGTGAATGGCAGTTAAGTGACGCAACTGACGCTGGTTGGTCACATGATCAGGGCAACATGGTGAATGTAGTACAATCAAAAAATATACAGTCATACTACTCACATTTATATAAAAACAGCGGTCGTAAATAAATACTTATTCAAAATAAGTACCTAGCCTACTAAAGAGAGTATGCGATTTCGGACGAAGTCATAGAGTCAAGATTCATTCAAACAGCTGATTCATTCAGGAATTAAGTAAATGGCTCTCTTTATGAATAGTGCGATTCATTCAGAAACGAAGCAGAGCTGAGCAAAAAGTAGACAATAATATGTTTAAAAAAAACATTATTTTTTGAACTGCTGTATAAAATCAATATCACATTTGCACTCAATGCTATACGGTACAAAAAACAGCACTTGTGCGAGTAATTCAAATTTATTTTAAATCACAAAGTGAGTTTAATGATCTACAGCAATATAGCGCGAGCTTTGGTGAGAACTAAACAAATATTAAATCATTACAGTAGTAATTTCTCGATAGAAATGATATCAAAATTGAAATATGTTTGTCAAAATCGTACAATACAGACGCCACATTTACTTCGGACGCCATCTTTATTTTTCTAGCTCAACTGTCACATAATGGAAAGCACAGGATTGTGGGATATCAAAGGCAGCTAAGGATACATCTATGCTTCCTTCACAAATCGATCTGAGGAAGGTATCTCATGAGACAGGAAGTGAAGCTAACAAACCTTGGATTCGGACGTGCCTTGATGCCTTACTACCTTAAAATGTGTCCTCAGAAGGCAGCATTTTCCACTTTTCGGACGCAGCCAATATCAGATTGATAATGCAATACCCAGGTGACAAAATTACTGAATCACGCTTGAAATGAATGGATAAAATAACTCAGATGGAGTATCAAAAAGGTCACTGAATAACACAATGAACAAATATTAAATTCTGTGGTGCAACATTCAACCCACCCTGTTGCGGGCCTGAGACGTTGCTGGAGTAACGTTACGCGGTGGCACTGGAAACAACAAACTGGCCCCTTCACTCTCCTGAGCAGGAAAATAAACTTAAAGTACCTGAACTCCGTAATGAATTACAGCAGCAAAGTAGTAGGCCTCCGGGATATCTCTCTGTACACGGGCCGCAGACGCCTCCCGCGCAGCCAGCGAACTCTCGACGCTCACGTTAATCTGGGCACTGTGGGCCTCCTCACACAGATCAACAAACCGCGAATAAAGTGAGTGTCTTCAGTCTTTGTGTCTGTCATCAGTTATCTTTGTAATAACACAGTGTGTATTAGCGATCTGTTCCGCTAAAGAATGAAGGCCGCGATGTCAAGCGCACAACAATACACGGAAAACTCAGTAACCAAACAAACAAATAGCACTAATTCAAAACTCGCGCGTGTCTTACACACGTCACAGAGCACAATTTAATGTCTTAATACGATGAATTTTCGATTAAACAACTTATTTTATTTGCCACAATCTCTCAGCTTCTTTCTCTGATTGGCTGCACTTGTCAAACTCACCACTCGCGAGCAAACACTCACATTACACAAAACACCGGTGAGGGTGATCATAAACCAATAAAATAAAGAAAGTGAAGTAACTGTAGGTTAAACCACGTTTTTCAAATTTGTTTATCAAACTTTGTATAATAGCATTCTTAAAGGATTAGTTCACTTTCACATGAAAATTACCAACTTTACTCACACTCAAGCCATCCTGTATATGACTTTCTTCTTTCTGATGAACACAATCAGAGATATATTAAATATCCTGACGCATCCAAGCTTTATAATGGCAGTGAGTGATACCAACAAGTATGAGCTGAAGAAAGTGCTTCCATCCACATCCATCCATCATAAACATACCGGGGGAAGGGTGAAGCGATGGGTTTGTGTCAAGCGGCAACCTCCCCCAGTTTCTCGTGAAGCCAATATGGAAGTAACTTAAATGTGCTAAAGAGGATGTTTTGTTTTATACATTTTTGCAATATTACTTGCAACTGTCTTTACTAACTGATAAAAGACTATTTATTAGGTGCACTGAAAGGAATAATATTAATATACATCATCTGTGCATGAGGTAGGGCCTTAAAAACATCAGCCAATCGTTTACGCGATCATCGCGTAAACGATTGGCCCTCTGGCTTGTCAATCACTGCCGTGACGTTCTTTGTGAGAGACGTGCGCGGATTGGCCCTCTGGCTTGTCAATCACTGCCATGACGTTCCTTGTGAGAGACGCGCGCGGCTGCGCTCTCCAGTAACTTTCCACACTCCACAGGCGCCGCATGCAATGTTTTTGTCAGGAGACAGGAGTGCAGATTATGAGTTACCTGCGGTGAGTCCGACATAATGAATCCACTAACACAACACAGCGAATGCTGGTGGTAAACATTCGTGTTCTAATACGAGTGTTTACGAGTTTTGGGAGGCGTTCCTTCGAAGGAGGGGGGTTGTTCTTACGCATGCGCTCATTTCAAAAACTCAGTAACAGTCTTTGGTTTCTCGGTCGACAAAAAGATCCTCTTTAGCTCCTTTAAACTGCGATTCATCGACTGGCCGCTGGGGACAGGCTGCAAAAAGGGAGCAGAATCTCATTGACAATAATGTTAAAACAGCCAAGTTTACAGCAGAAAAAAAACATGTTTACACTCTGGTTCAAATTGTGTTTTGGTCTATACTGCTAATTTTGCCCTTCATGACAACTCTGAGGGGGGTGAATTTTTTTATAACTCATCCGTTTAAATTATATTAAGCCTTAAAGTTCTGCATAATTAAGGGCGTGGTCACTTGAGTGACAGGTATGCCGCTGCTGTCTGTGAGCCGTCATGTTACCTCAGCAGCTCATTTCAGCCACTGAATTTGGCATCTCAGCTGTATTTGTGCCTTTTTTCTGGATTATTTTATACAATATTTGGCTTGCTGCATACTTGAAACAGATGTCAGTCTGTGTACATGTGCTCACATGCGGAACACACGTTGTTGGATCGTCGTGGCATTGGCTAAAAGTTTTGTTCCTGAGATTTACTACAATGACAATACCAGGAGGATATACAACTCCGACAGCACTGCTTGGATATAACTAAAACTGCTGCACTATTTTGAAAAATTATACTTTGGACAGAGTTATACAGATATCTGGTACCTATATATGTACGTATAGAGTTTTACATTATAAACGATGCTCAGATTGCATCCTTTCTTAAAGAACGATGATGGAGAGCAAACCATTCCGAAGATATGTAATGCAAACGATGGACAATATATAAAGATTTCATGGATTTAACGCTTTCATGAACAAAAAGTAGTTTTTTTTATGTTTTGAAATGGACATTTTACCCAAGTGCAACGGATTGGATTCATCTCGCGATCTCTATTTCATTAAAGGTATGAAGTCCCAGTTGATTTTTTTGTGTTATTTGCACACCCCACACAAATTAATTAGCCTACTGGTGTTAGTGCATCTATAACGTTATCTTTAAAAACACTGTAGATTGACAGCAAACCTTTTAGTACTTTCTAATGATATTGTTCTCTTTATTAATATTTTAGATAGTATCTAAGATAGATATGCTAGGCAGGCGTGGTTTCAGCAACAAGTCACATGGGCTCCAACTACATCCTGCCTCTTTGCCCATTTTCAGTTATCCGGGGTTGACGTGCGGTGACGCGCAGCTAAGATGGCAACGGCATAATTTTCACGTCAAAAATGCTGTTCAGAACTCTATGGGTGACGTCACGGGCACTACGTCCATATTTTTTTACAGTCTATGGTTTGTGTAGTAAAATATCCATATTTAACAAATTATGAAGTAAAATATCTAGCTTCCACCAGACCGCCTTACAAAAAAAACTCTCGCAGTTCAAAAAGCTTACGCTACATCCTACGCCTTCCCTATTCAACTTACAGAAAAAGCTGACGTGACACCAGTTTACACTTTCTTCGTAAGTGGAATAAAGAAGAAAGTCATATAAAGGATGGCTTTAGGGTGAGTAAAGCCTGGTAATTTTCATTTGAAAGTGAACTAATCCTTTAAAGGCATACATACACACATTTTATACATCAATATATAGAGCGGTATACACCATTCACATTTTAGCACTGGATTAGAACAAACTATAAAAAAAACTATAACTAATATATATATATTCTCTGTTGTGTGACTGTGTTTAATTTCTTTGAATTACAAGTCAGTAAATTCCTGTTCATGTAATTCCAAATCAAAATCCATTTCATCCATTTTCCATTGAGCCATGTCCAATTCAATTCAATTCCAATTTTCCCAGCCCTGGTGTTCAGGGATTTGCACATACCGAGTACCAAAGGGAAGCAGTGAGCCAGTAATGGAGTTGTATATGGTGGAGTGTCAGCTGGGCTCAGGATGCATCCTTCCTCTGATGAGACTGGAGATGCTGACTCACTCCTACAGCTATAGTGGGTGATTAAAGTGTAATGCCATGTGTGCCACCTCCACATACTGCACATGCACACACACGTACAGCCTGACTGGTCATGCAAAAGAAACAGATCTCACACTCACAACTGCACATGTAGAAACCAAAGTAGTCATGCTGGTTTGTCAGTGTTTGTCAGAGAGTGTGCAATGTAAGATCAAACCACAGCTGTAACTTTCCTGAAGGCCACACTTCTCTTCACAGTGAATAACGCACACCGGTTAAGGACATGGCACACACTGTGTGGGGGCTCCTGAAGGATGTAGGCTGTTGGAAGAGGGACTAAGAGGGGGAGGCTATATTACCGTTTATACGTCTTCAGTCGGGCTTTTCAGTCTTAAGAACACGTCGCACAATTATTAAGAAAGAATGCGTGCGGTGGGTGGTCCTGACCTCGCTAATTACCACAGATTGCACACACACTGTACCGACATATTTGCTAAAATGTCAGACGGGCCAAACGGAGAGTCTCTCACATATCACGAGCTTTGTAAAGACGCCGTACTGTGGGAGAGGCTGTAATTAAAAAGCCAAACATGTTGTGTTGAACTTTATACGCGGATCTCAGTGTTCGCGCCAGCGTGAGCCAATTTGGAGGGGTACATTTAATACCTCGCTCTCTGTAACGAAGTTTACAAGCTTGTCAAATGCTCGTCGGATTTTAAGGGCTGAAGTAAACAGCATGCGTGAGTTCCAAGCCCTAATTACCCCTAAATGTCGGAGGATTTGAGAACACTTCCTCTGGAATAAACTTCTGCTCCAGGTTTGTTTGAAAGGCCTGTCAGTTTTCTCAATCCTATAGTGATCAAGAGGCTTACCACTTCCTTTAACCATTCAAAGACAGGCCTGCGATTGGCTGCAGCCGGCATTGCAATGATGACGCAGCCAATCATTTGGCTTGCTCTGGAATAAACTTCTGGGAAAAGTTTGTTTGAAAAGTCTGTCCGTTTCAAATTTCTGGATCTTCTTGTATAAAAGAATTTAGTGATCAAGAAACGAACTGCTTCCTTTAACATTCACAATAAAGGGCTGACATTGGCTGTGGCTGGCGCGCCGATGATGACACATCTGTCACGAGGCAGCACCATGCATCTTCTCGTCCCTGTGGTGGCGACCTACCCACCCTCAAATGCAACCCACTTAGAGCCGGGCCTCTCTCACGCCGGTTCTGCCCACTTCACTACATAGAGAGAAGGAAAATAATCAGATCTGCCTCAAAAGGTTACCCTACAGCTCACCTACACCTATTCCCTCTCCCACACTCTCAGCTGAGCTTATTATGTGCTGATGCTTCTCACTTATAGTTCTACATACTGTGATGTGGTTGCAGTACATTTGTCTTGTGTATATCCTCTTCATAAATAGCCTCGTTGATCTGAATCCATTATTGACCTCTTCTATAATGAAGTGTGTGGTTTGCACAGAGCTATAACATGATTTCCTAGAACATTTGTGTTGTTTTGAAAAGGCTGTATTCAAATGACAGTGGTGAGGTGTTCTAGACTTTACTTAAAGTGAATTTGTACAGCCTTGACTAACAAAAGCTATATTTACATTACTGCCCTGGAAAAAGATAAACTCAGTGTCCTTTCATCTATAGAAATATATATATATATATATATATATACCGATCACGCATAACATTATGACCACTGACAGGTGGAGTGAATAACACTCTCCAACAGGGCACCTTTTAATGGGTGGGATATATTAGGCAGCAAGTGAACATTTTGCCCTCAAAGTTGATGTATTAGAAGCAGGAAAAAATGGGCAAGCGTAAGGATTTGAGTGAGTTTGACAAGCTAAATTGTGATGGCTAGATGACTGGGTCAGAGCATCTCTAAAACTGCAGCTCTTGTGGGATTTTCTCATTCTGCAGTGGTCAGTATCTATCAAAAGTGGTCCAAGGAAGGAACAGTGGTGAACCGGTAACAGGGTCATGAGCCAAGTAGTGCTCACTGCAGAGCAAAATGACCTCCAGCTCCACCTCTCTGGAGCTCAAGGGTGGAGCTTAACCTGTTAAATGGGTGGAGAGATGGGTTATGGGTAGGGTTACAGTGTGGTTGGGGGATGCTGCTCCACCCATCATGCCCACAGTAGGTCGAGAGAGGGGGAGCTGGAGGGTATGGCTCTGCAGTTAGTAGCCTCTCTCATGAGCGGCCAAGGCTTTGCCACAGACCCGTCAGGGTTGTCCATGCTGACCCCTGTCCAGCACCAAAACTGGGCACATGAGCATCAGAACTGGACCACGTAGCAATGGAAGAAGGTGGCCTGGTCTGATGAATCACATTTTCTTTTACATCACGTGGATGGCCGGGTGCGTGTGCGTCGCTCACTTGGGGAACACATGGCACCAGAATGCACTATGGGAAGAAGGCAAGCAGTGTGATGCTTTGAGCAATGTTCTGCTAGGAAACCTTTGGTCCTGCCATCCGTGTGGATGTTACATTGACACGTACCACCTTCCTAAGCATTGTTGCAGACCATGTACACCTTTTCATGGAAATGGTATCCCCTGGTGGCTGTGGCCTCTTTCAGCAGGATAATGCACCCTCCCACAAAGCAAAAGTGGTCAGGTATGGTTTGAGGAGCACAACAACGAGTTTGAGGTGTTGACTTGGCCTCCCAATTCCCCAGATCTCAATCCAATTGAGCATCTGTGGGATGTGCTGGACAAACAAGTTCGATCCATGGAGGCGAGGCCCAGCTCGCAACTTACAGGACTGCTGCTAACATCTTGGTGCCAGATACAACAGCACACCTTCAGGGGTCTAGTGGAGTTCATGCTTTGATGGGTCAGGGCTGTTTTGGTGGCACAAGGGGAACCAACACAATATTAGGAAGGTGGTCATAATGTTATGCCTGATTGGTGTGTATATATATATATATATATATATATATATATATATATATATATATATATATATATATATATATATATATATCATGCATACAAAACAAAATAGAGGTAAAAATTAAATTTAAAATATCAAACTTGTCTGAAAAAAGTGCAACTGTAATTTTATAAAATTACAACATTTAAAAACAATGTGACAACAAAAGCTATATTTACATTATTGCCCTGAAAAAAAAGAAGATAAAATTGGTGTTCTTCCTACTATAGAATATTTGTTTATGTATTAATGCATTATGCATGAATACCTTTATGAATACATGCAAAACATAACAACAGTAAACAATAAAATGACAAAAAAAACAGTAAAAAAGGCAAAAAAGTAAATGTAAAATATTAAACTTGTCTGAAAAAAGGCAATTGTAATTTTATATAATTACAACTTGCCCCAACCTGAAATACGTTGTCTCGAGTTTAACTTTTCATTTATATTCAGTTAGTACTATCAACACACACCTTCAGAGTATGATTAAACCTTGATTTAATATGTTTTAGCCATATATGTGATTTGGAAGCTATATTCCAGGGCTTCTAAAGTCTTGTAAATGAGGAACAGATAAAAAATCAAAGTCATTATTCACTGAAAATCACACTGGAAAAAAAAAAAGAAGAAGAAGAAGAGGAATAAATAAATATACATAGATATGAACCTATGTGGCAGGTTTTGGGTGCCATTCTAGAAGAATTAGTCATAAAGCCAGTGCTGAAAAATAGTGCTTTTATATTGCTTTCCATGGCAATGTAAGGGTTGCCCTGAAAAATATCCATGAATGAGCTGCAAAATACATTATACATTTGTGCTGAATATTCAGACTAGTAACCCTGAACGGCTTCCAGACATGTGCTTTCTTTAGACATGACAAAGTGCCCCAAATATGTTTTTATGTAATAGTTAGATTAAGGAAAGCCCTTTAAGGCCATCTTGAGAAAGAATTGGCAGCTTCATGTTTAAATGCATTTGACTGTTTTCCTGAAAAGGTTTAATCTTAACCTCAACTCCCTCTGGCCATACTCATTCAGAAGACAGCGCTGCCTACTGGCCACTATCCATCACAGAAATTTGAATGCACAATGTGGAAAGCCATTCAGAGGGATAGGTCCAGAACAAGTTATCTATTTCCCATTTATTTAGAACTTTTTGCTTTGCTTTTTAACAAAAACACTGTCAATAAGAATTATATTTTGGGTGCACTGTTTACATGTCAAGGAACTGTAAAAGCTTTTCCTTTTACAATCGATAGCATTATGTGCCCTGGGCAAGGGCCGTGTGCCATCCTCTTGCCATGTCTAAACAAGGCTTCACTCAAAGATAGGGGAATATGGGTGTTTTCCCACTTTCAGTGACCGTGCAGCAATAAACAATCCAACATCCCACTCCAGCCTTTGATAATTAAGGACTGTCACGCATGCTTGACCACATGGGGTGCTCTCTCTGTTTTGCTCTCTTTGTTCTGGATGTTGATGGGTAATCAGCCACATCAGAGAACGCTATGGCCCAACTACAGGGGGTATGAGCCATATGTCCCCTGGCAGTCTCTTCAGGTTCCTCTGTGAGTCAAAAACTGGACCACACATTTCCCTCCACCGCTTTGTTGTATTGTATAATTTTGAACACTCATCACTGCTCTCCAGGAGATAGTCCAGAGCTCACATATGAGCTCAGCAACGTCACTGTTGGAAGATTGCTTGATCATAATTCTTAGCAAAACAGGTGCTGTTCATTTATTTACATTCAGTGCCATGTTGATGTGCAGTTTAGTCTATAAAGCTGTTGTGAACGGACAGCATATGTCATCTGTATTCAGATTTGAACAGTAACACTATATAAATATTGACAGCGTAGCCTCATGTTACATATTGGTAGATGTAAAGCATCTGTTTAGAGATGCCTACCCTAACATATATCTGTCTTTCGCATCCAATCAGATGTCATGCAAAGATAACGTTTTAATCTTTTCTTCTTTTTTTTTTTGCATTTATTACATGCAATCTCAGGTTGACTGTGTGTTGAGATGTTTGAGGAAGGGCTGAAGACTGTCCCATCTAATCATAACACAAGAAAATTCTTCCTTTTTTAACTGAAAGCAACAGCATATTATAAATGAGGCAGATTCAGTTTGTTGCAGAAAAGCAGATGCTGACAATCAGACAAGTGATAATGGGCAGAAATTTTTTGTGTGGTATCAAGGGGTGAATTACAGGGAGTTTAAATACATCTTCATGAATTTGTATATTCATATTTACTTGTGAAATTTAAAGTGTAATTTTGATCATCCCTTAAAGGTATAGTTCATGATTTACTCACCCTCAAGCCATCCTAGCTGTATATGACTATCTTCTTTCAGACAAACACAATCGGAGATATATTTAAAAATATCCTTGCTTCTCCAAGCTTTATAATGGTTGTGAATGGGGGGACACATTTTGAAGCAAAAATAATGCATCCATCCATAATAAAAGTAATCCATACGGCTCCATAGGGTTAATAAAGGCCTTTTGAAGTGAAGCGATGCATTTCTGTAAGAAAATATCCATATTTAAAACTTTATAGATTCAAATAACTAGCTTCCGGTGGACGACCGTACGCATACTTGCGCCAAATGAGTAACCCCTGATGCAATGTATGATGTAGGATGTAGTAGTATCATAAGCTTATTCTTCATGGTTCAAACAAATAGGGCTGGGCAACAAACTCAAGCTCCTCTTCTCTTACATCAAAATCCTCCAACATTTCTCTTTAGAATTTCTCGTTTTAGACTTTATGACCAGTGTTTTGTTTTGCTCTACCCTCTGCGCTTCCGCATTCGTCATTACGTCATTGCATCGGGTTAGAGGTTACTCTTCTGCCACAAAATCGAGGCGCACAGCTGTCTGTTGGAAGATAGTTATTATAGTTAATTAAGTTTTAAATATGGATATTTTTCTTACAAAAACCCATCGCTTTGCTTCAAAAGGCCTTTATTAACCCTCTGGAGCCGTATGGATTACTTTTATTATGGATGGATGCATTTTAATTTTGCTTAAAAATGTGGCCA
Source organism: Chanodichthys erythropterus (assembly GCF_024489055.1). Taxonomy (NCBI): domain Eukaryota; kingdom Metazoa; phylum Chordata; class Actinopteri; order Cypriniformes; family Xenocyprididae; genus Chanodichthys; species Chanodichthys erythropterus. The sequence goes on along the minus strand of NC_090236.1, from coordinate 26,384,433 downwards.
CCCATTCACAACCATTATAAAGCTTGGAGGAGCAAGGATATTTTTAATATATCTCTGATTGTGTTCATCTGAAAGAAGATAGTCATATACACCTTGGCTTGTGGTTGAGTAAATCATGGGATAATTTTCATTTTTGGGTAAACTAACCCTTTAAATGGGTCATACTATTGACTTTACCTGAGCAAAATACACAAGAACATAATGTAAATATTAAAAATGCATGTGCATGGTTCAGTTGAAAGCTTGGATGCTGAACACTGAACAAGAAATTGGAGCATCGCAACCCCCATCCATGCCCATAGGGGTTCTGATAAGGTCATTGCCAGGACATTATTTGAACCCCTATGGCATGAGTTGGTCAAAACTCATCACTTATGATCACAGGTGTGACAATTGTAACAGGTGCACCTGATGCTCAGGCTCTGTCAATGTGTGATATCACAATCATGCCAGGAGAATGTCTGCCTGGAGCTCTGTAGATGACTGGAGACACTCTCACACTAACAGGAAGTTAGACAAAATTAGGTTTTCCCAGGTGCCAATGGGTTTGTGTTTGTGGTCAGTGACACGGCTGTAGAGCCTGGTAGGGTGTGACTATAAATCTATGGTGGTGTGCCCAGGTGTAATATTATAATTCTCTATGGCAGCAGTTAGTGTGTTGTGGTTGGATAGATGGTGTCTGAGTCAGCTGTGTGGTTTTATTTGAGTTCCCCCTCAGCAAAAGCTCAACCATTTTATTCCCTTCAGACATCCTCCATCCTGTACTTACTGGCAGTGTAGGCACATATGCTTGTCTCACAAATGCACAGAAGGAAACGGGTAAATTTATCCGCCTTTGATACTCCAAACCTGTTCTCCAGCAAGGTCTCTGGCATCACATGGTTTCTTGATCACAACTTCATTTTGGCAACATGTGCAGTGTGTTCTTTCATTTTTAATGTTTCATTCAAATGCCATTTGTGGTGTTTCATTCAAATACTGTATCATAACAGAACAAGGTTGAATAGGGAGCAAAATATAATATGCAAAGTCAACAACAGTGCCTTCAAGACATGATACAGTGAGATGCATTGAATTAAACAGTAAACAACATTAACCTTTTAACTTTTTCTCTCAGCTAAAATAGATCATAGTTTGGGTGGATTAAAAGTGAAAAAAAAAAAAAAAAACACTTGAGTCAGGCTCTGCTTTGCTCATTTTCTGACTCATTCATGTTCAGTGTCATTAAGCAGAGACCATCTTGTTATGAGTCTTTTTTAACTTCATCACATTAATGGTAAAGAAAACACTGAAGTAGGCTACACACAGTATTATTTTTTTTTTTCAGAAAAAAACTAAAAATGCTACAGTAAAAACCTATTATAGTTTAACTCTAAGTTAACTCGCAATATACGGTGAAAATTTGTAAATTACTTAACATTGCATTATATGTGATGTTAAAATTTTACTGTAATATTAAAGAAAAAGGAAATTCCTATGAGTGACACATTATGATTATATCTTATTTAAGTTTTGTTTCTTTTATATTTTTGTTGGGATATATATTTGTTACATTTTCTGTCATTGTTTTAGTTTCACGTGTGCACAATCTATTTGTGAAACACGGCAAACTCATAGACGAGGGAGAGATTGATCCAAATACAGTTAACTCTCCAAGTGGAAAAACAAAACACAAGGGAACTGAACTTTGAACACCAACATTACAGCCATAGAAGAACAAGACCCAGCAGAGAAAAACGGGGGTATAAATACACAGGATAACAAGGGGCAAACAAGGAACAGGTGAGAGTAATCAATAACAATAAAGACTAACAAGGTAACTATGGAAACAAAGGCAAACAGGAACTAAACACAGGAAGTGAAACAGCAAAACAATAGGAACAGAAAATATACTTCAAAATAAAAGTCACTGAACACAAAACTGAGGAAATAAGACAGGAATTGTAACAATTATCAAGGATCGGCCATGTTTTATGGACAGGCCAATTCTCAGCGATTGATTATTGGTTTAGGTAAATATTTTTAGCTGATAATGGAAAGTAAGTTTGTTATTTCATTTACTAGAATAAGGTTTTGAATGAAGGTACACTATGGAGGATTTCTTAAATTTTTCATTAAAATTAATTATTGCAGAAAAGACATTTAGAATGGCTTTCTTACTACAGTAAGCTTACAATAAATGATTTACATTCAAACCTGTCAGGTTAAATTTAGCAAGAAATTTCAGTCTCCCAACGTTTGTCATTGAGTGTTTGTCATGTGTATAAGTAAAGAAGGTCCAAGTAACAAGTAAGTAAGCACATCCTTACACTTTTCAGATGCGTTCCATACTAGGATACTTTTCATTAAAAGCAGCTTTAAAATAATTCAAATTTGCCAGAGCCATAATGTGCCTCACATTAGAGAGCATATCAAACTATCAACACACAAATGCACTTGAAAGTTAATAGTATTGTGTTTTGCATGCAGTGCTGTGAGGATGACTCAGACTTGTAAGAGCATTACTATGGTTGGATTTGGCTGCCAATTAAAATGCCCATGTGTGTGAGCAGTGTGTGGGTTGGTGGGGCTGCGCTCTTTCACACAAGAGAAGCCTCAGGGGATCATTAATCTAAAGCTAATAAGAGACCTGGTAATTGGGCATGTGGTTCCATGTGTGTGCGTGTGTGTTTTGGGAGCGGGTGTAATCATTATAGAAATACAGGCTTAATCACAAAAATGGACCTTGTGGACATCGGTAGGCAGGCTTCGGGGAGCATGTTGATTAATTAAAATGGTACCATTTCATGTGATCTATTTCTGTATATGTGTACTGATGACACAGGTCATTTTATTTTCACCATATGACCAATCTGCCCGGCGTGACGTGTGAAAACGGTGGTGTTCTCCATCAACACCTTCATTACTTAGCCTGCGTGATATGGCCGCCCACCCTGCATGCCTCTGTGAGTGACTCTGATTGGTGAGGAACAGGCCATGTGTGGGCAGAGAGGTGTCATTCTCATATTAGTGGCCCTCACACTGTGTGTACCTACACCCTGCCGTCCATTCCATGTCTCAGGGATGATGATAATGATGATGATGGTGCCCACATAGTGTGGTCAAGGAATGTTTCATCCATTACATCTAGCCACAGATAGAAGTGAGATGCGCACAGACGCGTTTGTGCACACTCAACGTTATGGACGCAAAACGGTATAAACACACGTATGCAAGCACCCACGTATGCAGACATCCTCTAACAGAGCTGCCCACACATATCACTGTGTCAATAAGTATTCATCTGTGGGAAACAGATAAAGTGAGGTAAGAGGGGATTCCTTCTGCGTAGTCTCTTTCACAACTTTTCTCTCTGCACCGCTGCAAAAAAAGCATGCGGTGGGAAGTGTTACTCTTCCCTGAGCTGTGACATCACAGTGAACGTTCAGGATGACATCAAGATTAGAAATTACGTCAGATTTTTTTTAGCATGAAGTGACTGGTTTAGTTTCTCATTTTTTGGAGGGTAATTTGTACCACACAAGTATGTATTTGTTACAGTCAAAGCTCTGCTAAGAAATTATTCAGAATAGATTATAAAGACCAGATGCCATGACATTCAATTCAAGATTCAACATGATCGTAATCATTCATGTGTCACCAGTTGTGTCCACAACATTTGAGGAAGTGTAGTGAACACATAAAATCTGCTATTAAGTGTATTATAAGCTTAGAATATATAATTTTTTTTCTTAAATGTCCTGATGGTGTATTATTCTATGCATGTAATACCTATATAAATAAAAATATAACTGTTTTAGTGTAATGGCACATGCATACACAGAGACATACAGTATATTGTGTGTGTGTATATATATATATATATAATATATATATATATATATATATATATATATATATATATATATATTATAGATAGATAGATAGATAGATAGATAGATAGATAGATAGATAGATAGATAGATAGATAGATAGATAGATAGATAGATAGATAGATAGATATTGTAACTTTTTCCACACCTGCCAATGGCCCGTGACTTAAAGGTCCAGTGTGTAATATTTAGGACGATCTATTGACAGAAATGCAATATAATATAGTAACTATGTTTTCAGTGGTGTATAAAGACCTTACATAATGAACTGTTATGTTATTATTACCTTAGAATGAGCCATTTCTATCTACATGCACCACAGGTCCCCCCTCCATGTCAAGTCGTCATTATGCGCCGGCATGTTTCTACAGTAACCCTAAATGGACAAACTGCTCTACAGAGCGTGTTTGCTTGACTGGCTACTCTCTGCTGTCTCAGACAATAACATCTTTGTCCTGTGTCGGCCACCAGAGCTTCTCTGTGTGCTTCGAAAGGGCTGAGCCGTTGGTTGCAATTCGTAACACTCTGAACCTTTAAGAAAATTTACTGGTCATAAATATTTTTTAACAGCCATGAAACAGAGATAATCCTTATTAAAATCCTTATTAAAGTTACAAAAGTCAATTTAGTCAAGAGCAATGACTGATTGTTCTTTGTCTTTTGTTGTTTGATTAACATTGAAAACATTAGCTTTTAAAGTGACAGCAGCATAATATTCTTGCTGCTGACATTTTAAGAGTTAATGCATGGATCCAGTATACTGTTACACATGCACTTTATTTCTCAGCTGTTTACATTCAGTTTAGACATACTGACTAAGGATGTGTCTGTTCAGTGTCTGTTCACACTGAAGAAGACTTGAAAGAGAGCTCAGCTCACTATTCAGATGTTTGCGCACAGAAAACTTCCCACACAGTGCGAAATTGATTTCCCTGTCATCTTCTTGAGCTTGAACATTTAAATTGGCAAGGCTTAAACTTTTTGTGAGTGTTGCTCCTGAGCATCATTCATGTTTCTTCACCTTCGTGTTCTCACAATTTTGCATTGTTAGAATTCATAAAAATGTTACCGCCAACTGGCTATGGACAACGTTTCATAAACTGTCCAACACTGATTTAAATGTGAGTGAATATATTTTAAGAAGGATCATTTATCTGTTTCCATGAATTGTGATTCCTGCCACATGGTAAAACTGTCATTATGGAAGTGTTTCCGTGCAACGTCATCACAGAGATGTGCACGCAACTAGGGGGCAGAAAGCAATTGTCTCACCATTACTGAGAGTTAATTTCTTATATATAATCAGTGGAGTCCACACTACCTAGGCTTCCAAAGTAATTGATGCTAGCCATTTCCTCACTGTCAAACACCTAGCTAGCTGTCACATGTCTCATGTCTTGTAGCCTACAGTATGTTTACAGTATCAAATTTCTTTCAAATGTGGCGGGTTGTCCGTAGCCTTGTCGTAAACATTTAGAATAGAAAGGCTCAACAACCAACAAAACCAGGTAAGTTCATAAATGTTAATTAATGGTGATAAATAATTCAACAAAACAGATGTTGTAGGCAACCTGCAGAGATTTGCATCCACCTCTTTTCTCAGCATAAATGACTGTAAGCAACGTAAAAGGGATAGTTCACCCAAAAATTAAAATTTGATGTTTATCTGCTTACCCCCGGGGCATCCAAGATGTAGGTGATTTTGTTTCTTCAGTACAAATGATGACTTTTAACTACAACCGTTGATGTCTGTCCACCGTATAATGTGAGTCAATGGGAACTTCTTTTATGAGAGTAAATAAAACTTGCTTAGACAAATTCAAATTAAACCCTCGCGCATATACTTCAATGAGTGCTAGACATCACTGCTGTTGTCAGAGCGCAATCAGACCTCACTAAGCAAGTGCTGAACGCAGTTGGACATAGTGGTGTTTTAGAGGTAAAAAATTATATAAATACTGTTCGGTTTCTCACACAAACCGATCGTTTCATGTGTCGTCATGAGCCGCAGGATTTAATTTGGATTTGTCTAAGCAAGTTTTATTTACTCTTATAAAAGAAGTTCCCACTTATATGCATTATACGACTGACAGACTGCAACAGTTGGCATTAAAAATCATCATTTTTGTTCTACTAAAGAAACAAAGTCACCTACATCTTGGATGCCCTGGGGGTAAGCAGATAAACATCAAATTTTAATTTTTGGGTGAACTATCCCTTTAAGCTTTTTCTTTATAACGGTTTTCTATGGGAGGAAAACACAATGTAATTAAATGAATTGCTTTCATATTCTGGGCTCAACTGCTTTTCTGTACATAGTATGGTTTATTAGTATGATGTTTACTGTGTTTGGTCTGTTAATATCACTGTCTTGGTACATTAAGCCATGTTAAGCGTTTTTCCGGCATAAAACTCCTTAGCGGTTTTGCCCCCTGAATGCGCGCGCATCCAGTATTGTTTGAATACAAGAAACCCGTCTATATGTTAAAAGACATTATGAAGAGGAAGTGACATTAGTTTTCAGGGTGGTCAAGATCAAAATATAGCAAGCTCAGGTCGCATTTCTGTCAGGGCAACTTCCATCAAAGTTTTACATCATACATACATACATTTTTTGGATTGGCGGTATGGTTCTATTCTCCCTGCCCATCCATGCAGCCTTTTTTTAATGCTTGATCAGATTTTTAAGTATAACATTATAACAGACTTACAGTTTACTTACTGTAAAATAGACAAAAGAAAAAGTTTTTTTATTTTTATTTATAGAAAAATCCTATTTTTAACTCTTGAATGCTACTGATAGAAGGCCACAACCAGGAAAACCAGCTGCCATTTTGATTTGAAATGTTCCATCTCATCACATTCCCCCTTTCACAAGTTCAGAATAAAAAGAAGCAACTTACATAATACTCTTTAAAAAACTAGTCACCCCACTATTTAGTGAATAAACAACCAAAACTCTGTATATTTGCACTAAGGCACACAGACACCATGACTGACGCAAATCAATGAAGAAATGTTGTACTAGGAGCTCATGTGTTCAGATTTCTTGGATGTTTATCTCACACAATGGGAACGCAGCTGAGACTGACACTGTGAAACTCATTTAATGTCCACCTGTTTTCTATAAACTTTTCATTACCTTTGTATAAAACGTGTGTCTAACCAAAGCAGCGATGGCCAGAGCTGACAAGGAGAGAGGCGAGGACTCTTCACCCTGAAAGCACATATTAATCCTAGCTGCTCCCTCTGGAGTCTGGGAACCTGTTACAGAGAAGTGTGAGGTTACACGTTCACAACGCTCATGGTGTATCCAAGAATACAATTGTCTGACCTCGGAAAAAGAGCATATACTCTGTCCGGAAGGGTGAACGCAGCTGTTTGGAGAAAATGTGCAGGCCACATGCACTAAACAATGTAAATGTAAGTCATAAACAAGCTCATTTCCTTAGTGGTTCCAGAGCAGTAGGCTGTGTCAGCAAGATGATAGGCTAATGTGCATCCCATGTGACAATCGTTTCAGATGCTTTGATGTGATAAATAAATAAACTTTCACATGAGAATCGTAATGCTCTTGGCACTAGTGCCACAATGGGAGAGAAACACAAAACTGAGCAGAATTAACAGGGAACTTAATGTGGTGTATGTATTCCCCTTGATCTTCCATGGCTCCTATCGCTCCTTTCCTATATATGAGTCATAGAGGCATCAGAGGTAGCTTCTTCAATCAATAGGCTTTTTCATGTGGTGGGATATTGACGTCCACCAGCTTCCTACCGACCTCTAGATCAAGGTGACCTCTGGGGCACAAACAGCTGCTCCCTGGTGTTTAGTTCGTCATGATGGTGACAAAGCAGTGCACCTCTGAGACATTTGTGATGCTGGGTCTTTTTTATGCTAATACAAAGCATACAAACTAAATTGACACTGTTAAAGGCATCGCTATAAGCGTGTTTACGATTTTTCATTCAAAGCTGTACAACATTTTACAAAGTTTTACATTTTAAACAAATATGTTTGGAGAACGAAACTTGGTTTTGCCCATTGGGAATTGAGTGGATCGTTTGCTAATTGCTGCAATCTGATGTGAGTGACAGGTTGCTGGATGGGAGGGATTATTGTCCCATCCTCGTGCTGGTGCACACGTCAGGTTAATGTTTTTGAATAAATATTAGAGGCCGCATTAATTTAAAAAATGAAATGCATGGATAAATCATTCATAATAACACTGCAATATTCCATTAAAAAAGAATAGTCAATTTTGATTTCATGGTGACTATAGCATGTTTCAACAAGCAGAAAGAAATATAAGAAATAACTTTTAAAGCAAACAGTTGTAAGGCTGGAAGCTTACGTTGCTATTTTAAACCAATAGTTAGAACAAAAAGCAGTTGAAGGAAGACGTGCATAATTCAATTATTTATCTGAATCCAATACAATTAATCTGACTCCATTAAAGGGATAGTTCATCCAAAAATGATCTCATGATTTACTCAACCTCAAGACATCCTAGGTGTATATGACTATCTTCTTTCAAGCGAACACAATCCGAGATATATTTAAAAAAAATATATCCTTAGTCCTCCAAGATTGATAATAGTTGTGAATGGGGGGCCGTGTTTTGAAGCCAAACAAATTCATCCATCCATAAAAAAAAGTAATCCATACGATTCCAGGGGGTTAACGAAGGCCTTCTGAAGCAAAGCGATTCATTTTTGCGGACAACCATACGCAGAATGTGCAAGTTGATTTGCGCCAAATGACTAATCCTCTGACGCTATGTATGTGATGACCCTGGAGTTGTATGAATTTCTTTTTTTATGGATCGATGCATTATTTTTGGCTTCAAAACTTGGCCCCCCCATTCACAACCATTATAAACCTTGGAGGACTAAGGATATATTTTTAGTCATATACACCTAGGATGGCTTAAAGGTGAGTAAATCATGGGATAATTTTCATTTTTGGGTGAACTATCCCTTTAAAGTTGTTATTCTTTAACCTCTTATTTTTAAAAGGTAAACGTCTTTCTTAAAACTGATAGCAAAACATAGGATTTAACCTGAACACTTCAATAACAAAAGTTATAGTTACTTTAGCTTTCAACATTATCAGTGTTAAAAGGAAAGATTCTCAAGGCCTTTAAAGCAGGCAACGTTATTTATTGAGTTACATGTTTAAATATACAGACAGTAGAATGGAACAACAATCTGAATAGGAAAAACTTAGCTGTAAAAAATAATGCACCGCTGTGAAGGGGAGGCCGTAAAAGCCTTTCCTGTTGTATGAAGTTACGCAGGAGCATTACGTGGGAGCGGCAGGGTTAAAGCCTTTTTTCCAAGATCAACAGTTACCTTTCCTTCTTATGCCCTGAGCAAAGCATTGTTAAACATGAGTGGGATGCAAACACCAAAACCAACTGATAGGAAGCCAAAAGATATGGTAAATGGGTGGTGATCAAGGGGGATAAATACATTAACATATTCTCCTCAATGCATGTTTAAGCAATAGCATCAAGATTGTACGTTAGGATACTTTAATATCTCTATAAATTTAACCTCCATTCAGTTCTGTTTATAAGCTATCAGATGAGACCAAACATGACATTCACTATATTGCCAAAAGTATTGGGACACCCCTCCAAATCATAGAATAAGTGGGGTCAGTGCATGCTGAGGCGCACAGTGCACAGAAGTCACCAAATTTCTGCAGAGTCAATAGCTACAGACATCCAAACTTTGTGTGGCCTTCAGATTAGCTCAAGAACAGTGCGTAGAGAGCTTCATGGAATGGGTTTCCATGGCCGAGCAGCTGCATCCAAGCCTTACATCACCAAGTGCAATGCAAAGCGTCGGATGCAGTGGTGTAAAGCACACCGCCGCTGGACTCTAGAGCAGTGGAGACGTGTTTTCTGGAGTGAAGAATCACACTTCACTGTCCGGCAATCCGATGGAGGAGTCTGGGTTTGGTGGTTGCCAGGAGAACGGTACTTGACTGACTGCATTGTGCCAAGTGTAAAGTTTGGTGGAGGGGGGATTATGGTGTGGGGTTGTTTTTCATGTTGGGCTTGGCCCCTTAGTTCCAGTGAAAGGAACTCTTAATGCTTCAGCATAACAAGACATTTTGGACAATTTCATGCTCCCAACTTTGTGGGAACAGTTTGGGGATGGCCCCTTCCTGTTCCAACATGACTGCACACCAGTGAACAAAGCAAGGTACATAAAGACATGGATGAGCAAGATTGGTGTGGAGGAACTTGACTGGCCTGCACAGAGTCCTGACATCAACCCGATAGAATACCTTTGGGATGAATTAGAGCGGAGACTGCGAGCCAGGCCTTCTCATCCAACATCAGTGCCTGACCTCACAAAAGTGCTTCCAGAAGAATGGTAAAAAATTTGCATAAACACACTCCTAAACCTTGTAGAAAGCCTTCCCAGAAGAGTTGAAGCTGTTATAGCTGCAAAGGGTGGGCCAACTCCATATTAAACCCTACAGATTAAGAATGGGATAATGTCCCAAAACTTTTGGCACAGATGTGTCATTGAGGTGTAAACGACTCTGTCTCCCCAGACGGAACCATCCAGTGCCTGGAGTGTCCCAACAGTCCTCAATCCGCATACTGATGAATCCCTTGCACTAGATAGCCATTAGCATACTGTGATGATGAAGGCCACGTTTAATTCATATGTATACCTTTAAAGGGTTTTCTGAAGTATAAGGCCAGTAAAGAGTATTCGCTCAGGCCTACACAGTGATTGACATTCTCATTGCTTGTACGTATAATAAATGAGCAGAAAATCCGCTAGATACTAATTCATTTTCACAGGCTTTTTCCAAGCAGCAGATGTGAAAACGTTTCCGTTTGATGGAGCTTTAAACATGTGGTTTCAGTCAAGTCTGAAGTATGCACGATGTCCACTCTTGAAAAGTCCTCTTCACTGCTCTGTGGAGAGAAAATTTATTCCCAGCTCAAATCTTCACACTGTTACTCATGTAGTCAACAATTCATTTCTCTTATGATTATATTATGTGTGTGTGTGTTGTTTGTTCCTTTTGTATCATATTTTAGTCTTAATGACATTAGAGAGACAAAATCATTAAAATAGTGCATCGTGCCTCTGAAAACTTATTTAACAATTAAATTGTGGATAGAAAGAACAAAGAGACATGTCCTTCAAGCTGGAGGATGAATCCTGAAAGGAAATTGCAAATGACATCTTGTGGTTAAAAGGAATCAGAGTAGCACTTCTACTGGTATACTTGCTTTTTATTTTTTTCCGAATTTGAACTTTACCCAAGTAATGTTGAAAATTAATACTTGTACTCAATTACATTTCTAATGAAAAAAGTCATACTTCTTACAATTTAATCTTCTTTAGGGGGGCAAACTTAAAAAAAAAAGACAAAACAACTAAAATCAAGATATTTCCTATTTAATTTTTTTTTTTTTTTTTTTGAAAAACCAGGGTTCCCACAGTTTTGGAAAACCTGGATAAACAAGGTCGCCTGATTTTAAAACTGATTAATTTACATGACTTTTCTATATCTAGAAATCAATCAAATCTTATACCTCTGTGAGCATTTTATAAATTTTATGAATATATATTTTTCTAGTGTGATATATATATATATATATATAAATTTCACCTTTTGTCTTGAAATTGAAATAGAATATATATATATTTGTCAAGCAACTAAAAATCAGCTTGTTTGGGGAGGAGAGTGGAAATATAACTATTGCCTTCTGATTTTCCGATATGATAGGAGCTGCTCAGTGGGGTAAAATGTGCAGCATCACTGCTTTGGCAACAGGGGTGAGAAGCTCTTAATGTGATCAGTGGAAGAACATCTGCTGGAGACAGAACTCACATGACACAGAATCTGTTACAGAATTAGCAACTGTTCACACTGCCGCACACATCTGAATTTTAATTATTCACAGACTGTGATTTTAATAGATTAAAAGATTTTAGATGTGTATTGTGTGACAGAAGGATATAATTCAGCTTATTGCTGTGAGCAGTGTAAACTGATATCAAGAACTGGGACCATATTTTATCTTCTTAAACTAATCAAATGAAAATTGCTTTCATTTCTGTCATTTCCTCGACATTATTTGCCTCGCCAAAGCCTGTGCCTTCTTTCTCTGACTGGACGCATTGTTTCTTTCTTGTTGAATCAAATTAGTTTTTAGATTTAAATGAAAAAATTAAAAGGTTGTAGGCTCACAATAATTACATAATGCTCAGGAGATTCCCAAAACCTCAATTCCTAACAAAAATCTCCTCATATTTTGTAGTGACAATGTGAAATGCAGTCTTGAATGACCAACATGTTGGTCCCTGTAAAGTTAAAAGAATAAAAGTCAAATAACGAGAGGATATGAGTGTATGTGAGAGGGGATTTCTCCAGCTTTACAGCAGACAATCTCAGATCCCTGGAAAACCACTCAAATCCACAGGGAGCGCTAAGTGAAAAAAGTTTTAACAGCTGACAGAAATGGTTAAGCTCTTTTCCCGTGCCACTGATCTCTGTAGAAACACTTCGCGGTATCAGGTCTTTTCAATTTCAAGACAAAAGGTGAAATGTTAGAGGATGTGAGGTGTGAAAATATCTTTGAAACACAGTGAACAGCTGGCCATTATTCATCCCAGGATATTCTCTCTCACTCAGGCTCTTTGTTTTGATTAGGCAATCATGAAAGGTAAATAATGAGCACATGCAAATGAAGGCTTTTACAATGCCAGAATGAATTGTGTGGCTTTCATGGAAGAAGTGTGGTCGTCCTTACACAGATACAGCACCTCCTGGGGAAAAAAACATACTAACTACAAAGTGGCTCCCACATACTCTGGGCCAAACCCATAAATCTTTTTCCTCTGGCTTTCTTCCAGTTTTCCAGTTCATGGCTGCAGGTTTTAATGTAGGTTTCTCTATTGGTTGTAAGTCCTCCAAAATATGTATATCATCAATAACATCAAATGTTTTGACATGATTTGCAATGGGACGACTATAACACAAGTGTACCTTATTTCCTGATGCTGTGGAAGACTGACCCCACTGAACTCTCATGGCCATGAATCTTTCCACTTGAATCCTGAATCTCTGTGTATAAGGCCTGCAACAATAAAACAATGAATTAGATGAATTACTGTAATCAAACTAGGTGCAAATAAAAGCTTAAAATAGCATTTAATGTCACTAAACATTTTCTAAATGTTTACTACATTAACAAATAAGATAAAAAAATGTTTAATATTTTACCAAAATCAACACATATTTGTCAGATAAATATTTTAAATTTTTTTATAATAATCTGATACATATATATGTCCTCACCAAACATTTTAATTTTACTACATTAAAATGTTTAAAATGTAAAAATGATAGAAATAGATAAAAGATAGCAATTTTTAATAGTAGAACAAACACGTTTGTCAGATATAGTTTTAAAATGATTCAATTTTGATTGTTTTTAATTTATATGCTTACATATATAAACATAGCACCTTTTGCAGATGTGAGCTCCAGGCTTTTAGCGCCCGTTCAGTGCTCAAGTACCCGCAGAGAACAGCTACATTTTGGCCAGTCCTTCGGGAATTTGCTGATGGATCTTATGTAGATAGTGGTTAAACATGAGATATAATTAATTTGAGGTATCAAACAGGTAATCTTAGGTCTTATTAATCTATTACTTGTTCCAGAGCAAAATGATTTGGGTTAAGTGGAAAATTAAGTTTCATAACTTTATATTTAGGCTGTATTTAACTTAAATTATAATATATACTGAAAAGATATTTTCACCAAACATTCAGATGTTACAACAGCATCCAGTTATGATTAGAAATTAACCAATCACTCAATGTTTGGTTAAAAACAACCCAAGTTGGGTTGAAAATGGACAAACCCAGCAATTGGGTTGTTTAACCCAGTAGTTGGGTTACATATTTGCCCAACCTGCTGGGTAGTTTTATTTAACCCAACTACTGATTAAAAATGACTATATGGCTGGCTTAAAATGAATCCAAAATAGGTGAGAAATTAAAAATCAGACACATAATTACTAGAGGCAACAATAATAATCAAAAGGTGTGCATTTATTAATAAGCAATTTAACTCTAAAAAATGCTGGGTTGTTTTAACCCAAATTTGGGTCAAATATGGACAAACCCAACCATTGGGTTAAAAAAATGCATTTAAAAATGTAACCCAATGGTTGGGTTTTGACCCAAACTTGGGTTGAAACAACCCAGCATTTTTTAGAGTGAATAAATGTTTATTGTTTATTATTCATTATCTTATTAATAAATGCTCATTTATTAAACACATTAATAAATGTTATTTTCCAGCATATTTTGGGTTCATTTTAAGCAAGCAATACAGTAATTTTTATACAACAGTTGAGTTAAATAAAACTACCCAGCACGTTGGGCAAACATTTAACCCAACCACTGGGTTAAAACAACCCAATTGCTGGGTTTGTCCATTTTCAACCCAACTTGGGTTGTTTTTAACCCAGCATTTTTTAGAGTGTAGCCAACCAACTCCAATCTACCCAACAAATATATGTATAGACAATGTAGATCAGTTTTGTTGCTTCATTTCTTGTTCAAAAGATAACTCTAAAGGAGAGCAGAAAACTGGGGCAGGCTAGAGGTTAACTGAGGAGTGTTCTAAGGACGGCTCCTACAGGCCGGTTTGACAGACCAGTGCAAATAATAGCTTGGGACAAAAAGGGCAAATGTTACTATAATCAAATGGATAGGATGAATTTGCAATAATCATGCCTAAAGGAAAGACAATATTTTCCAGTAAAAGGGCTATTGATCAGCTTCTGATCAATTATACCTGCTCTCTCTGTCTCAGTACACACTTGCAGCTGATGGTCCATTCCTTCATTTATCCAGCCAAACTCAGTGTAAAGGGTGACAATTAGTAAGTGGAGACATTCTTAGCACCGGCCCATTAATGCCTCTGGCTTGTTGCCCATGTGAAGTATGGGCAGGACAAATGTATGCTAAAAAGAGTTTCAGACAGCAGTGAATAGGTGACAGGGCTGTGCATTTTTTTTTTTTAAGAAAAACCTCTCATCCCCATCAGGACATTGTGTGCATCAGCTACAAAGTATTGTGAACTCTCTCTCTTTTTTTTTTTTTAATAAGTTTTTGTTAAAAAAAAACCCATTGATTGCATAGACAAAGGATCTGCTGGTGGAGAAAATGTGGGTCCACACGTGCTGACCCAAGTGCAAGGGTTGACAGGTCTGTGGTCACACAGTTCAGCCACAGCAGAATTGGGACATTTCGGTTTGGTTAATTAGTGCCCCTGCACATTCCCCAGAGGGGCTCAGACGCCAATGTGCTGGCCTCAATGCATCCTTTTATTTCTTTCTCTGTGCATGTGTAAGTTTATACATTTGTCTGTGTATTCTTATGTTTCTGTGCTTAAAAGTCCAACAGTTTAGAGAAATTCAAACAATTATGATATGTCACACCAGATTTAAGTCACTACAGATGAAAGTGTCTAAAAAAATGAATATTCTTCAATCACACTTAATGTCTGTTGCAGATATGCAAGAAAGTATTAATTTTGCTTTTCATAAATACACTTTTCCTATGCAGCCATGGTCAGCATTACTTTGCTAACATCTTGGAATACAAGTTTCCAAATAAATTTTGTTCTACAATGTATCTGTCTGTAAAATTCTATGACAATTCACAAAATGAACGAGGCCTGATTTTCATTGCACATTTAAGCCACATGCATCATTCACATCAGAAAGTACATAATGTACATTAACCCTTTCATTAAAAGGGTTAGTTCACCCAAAATTAAAATTCTGTCATTAATTACTCACCCTCATGTCGTTACAAACCCATAAGACTTTTGCTCATCTTCAGAACAAAAATTAAGATATTCACAAATGAAGAACCTTTCACAGACTGCCTTTGCAACTGACACTTTGATGCTTCAAACAGTTCAATAAGAGATCGTAAAACTATCCTATCCATATGAATTGAGCAGTCTAAATTTTGAGGTTCATTCTTGTGTGTTACGCAGCATGTTAGAGCTGTTCTCACGCGTCAAACAGTTTCATCTGAGCTTCTGTTTATGTTCAATGATCAATGTTTATATGTGAATATAGTGGTTAAACATGAGATATAATTAATTTGGGGTATATCAAATGGGCAATCTTTGGTCTTATTAATCTATTACTTGTTCCAGAGCAAAACGATTTGGGTTAAGGGGAAAATTAAGTTTCATAACTTTATATTTAGGCTAAATTTAACTTATATCCTCTACTAGAGCGTTGCTTTTGTATGTTCGACTGAATTGTTTGCTTGTGTTTATTTATTGTGTTTATGTATTTATTGTCTTTTAAAATGGCTGTTGTTGTTAATTTAAATATTGTTGTTCAATAAATATTGTTTTATTTAAATAATATGGTGTATTTGGAATTGAGAAAGTGTCCATTAGTGATGGTGATATGGACTTAAGTGAAAGCTACATTATTACACCATTAGATGGCGGCAAAGACTGTCTTTAAGAGTGAGTCATACAAGAAAGTTGTTTTAGCACTGTAGGAAATCCCCTTAACTTTTAAAATGGCAAAGATATCGCTTTCCTCAGCAGACATTCAAACTGATTTTTTTATAATGGTTATAATATTGAACAGTTTAGTCCAAATTTTGTGAAGAGACACTATCACTTTATATCAGGGGTACTCAACAGGCGGCCCGTCAGCATTACATTTGTGGCCCGCATCATGCTACATAAAAAAGTGTTTTTATTATAATTTGCGTTCAAAATTAGCGTGAATATTTCTTCGTTTTTTTTACACGTACAAAAGGGTAGGCGTACAGTGCACGTGACGCTGTAATCATCAGCAGAGATCGCGTATAGTGTACGCGCGCAGCACAGTTTTTCTAACCGCAAAGAACAATATAAACTGAAGGCACTTTGCACGCGCGCATTGAATAGTTTTTGCACTAATTTAGTTTGTCCACAAGGTGTCAGCACTGAAACGGGCTGTTGTTTCAGTCTGAAAAGAAACGGAGAAGACAGAACAAGAGTAACAACAAACACCTACCGTGTTGAAGAGCGCTCGTTTGAGGGGATTAAAAGATACCAGCAACTCTAATTTTAAACAAGTACAAAGAGATTTTATTGTAACTATTTGAGCGAAAAAGACTAGACAAGCATTAATCTCTCTAGTGCGCATGTGTCGAGCACTTGTGTTCGTGAACGCCACCAAAGGCTCGAGACTGTGCGCGCAAGTAAAAAACAAAGTAACCTTATTTTTCCATGATGAAATGCAGTTGACATTCCTCAAACTTTGCAGTGTGTAAGTTGCCGAGCAGCATGAAAAACACACCTTTTATTCTTAATGTCAATGTGTTATAAACAGAAAGCAAGCAGCGCTCCCATTACAGATCTGTCATCACATAATTGAGCTCATGGAGAATATCTGATTTATCATGTTTACAAAATTGGTTATAGTTAGATAATTCATAAAATTGTGATTGAACATTAAAAAAAAAGAAAATATATTTTTGGATTCTGACCAAATTAAAAGGTAGGTAATAATAATACAAATAATAAAACATTTATTCTCTGAGTATAAATAGGTGCTATAAAAAGTGATAAAAGGTGCAATTGAGTATAAAAAGACTATAAAAAAGTGCAATGTTTTCGTCTTATGGACAAACTCTCATCAGCCAGTGAACAACAGCCAGACCTTAAAAACTGCATTTCTAGTAAATAAACAGTAAAATATTGTACAAATATTGTCTTAAGTAGGCCTAAATAAAAGTCTTACGATCCAAGTTATAATTTGTGGCCCTTCGCGTTTCATTTGGTTAAAATGCGGCCCTCTTGGCCTCTGAACTTGAGTACCCCTGCTTTATATGATGAACAGATTGAATTTATGCTTTTATTCATTAATCAACTCACACATCAATTGTGGTAAACAGAAGCTCAAGCATGTTTGCTTGACTTGTGCAAGAACAAATGAGCTTCATTTTTGTGTTACACAGCAAGATTAGATTTCATCAAAAAATATCTTAATTTGTGTTCCGAAGATGAACGTAAGTCTTATGGGTCTGAAACAACATGAGGGTGAGTAATTAATGACAGAATTTTCATTTTGTAAACTAACCCTTTAACATTTCAATACTCACCCATTGTTTGAAAGAGGATGTCAGCAAGTTCTACATTCAGTGGTAGAAACACAAACAACTTTCAGTAAATCTGCCTGAATCAAGATTCAAGTAGCTCATAGCTAGCTGCCATATGATTCCACAAGCTTTCTATCTACAGGACTTAACATTTTATAATGCTTGTTGTTTGACCTGACAATCATCATTATGACCATGTAATCTCATTAATCTCTGGAGTATCACTCATAGTAATTTGCGGTCATGAAATAATAATGGAAGGGAGTGTCTATATACTGTCTGAAGAACCTCATTAAATGTTCATTCCAAGTCTGCAATCTGTTGTACAAAAACGATTTGGACATTTGGGAAGATCTGTGCTGTGTGATTGATGAAGCACAGGATATAATAATCAAGATGTGTCTCTGCGGTGTCATTCATGCGAATGTGCTCATACCTGAAGCTAGGTCTTCACAAACCACACCAACACTCATTATCCACTAAACTCTCACAAGGACCTACATTTGTTGCTATTCTGTGCTCAATTTAGTAAAACTCTGTTAATAAATCATGCCTTTTCCCTAATTCATGTGCATACAACCCATCTCTCATTCTGACCTTTCTAATTCACATTACATTCACAGAAGTGAAAGTGAGTGATGGCCAAGTATGTTAAATTTGTCCTGTGCATTTAACCCATCCAAGTTAGTGCACACACATTAGGGCAGTAAGCATGGGCAGCCATTTTGCTGTGGCCCCCTGTAGCGATTGGGGGTTAGGTGCCTTTATTAAAAGCACCTCAGTCATTTTCCTGCTGTTATTAAGAATCAAACTCGCAAACTTTGGGGTACCAGTCTGACTCTCTAACACTATTAGGTCACGACTGCCCATGGTTATTGGCTATTCATTTACACGACGACAACATTTTGGGGGCCTGAAAACACAATCTTTTGAAAACAGGTTTCAAAGTGCAAGTTTTTTGAATATGATGGCGTAATCGTCTCTGTTTAAACTTCAAAAACGTGAATTTGTGAAAATGGTGATGGCATCCACATGCGTGTTACATGTTCAGTCTACAGGCTCATAGTGTTTCTTTACCGAGTGACCTTGCCAACTACTGGCCAGGCATGAATAATATATTCATTTACATTCATTGATCATTTACACAACTTTGACGTATGCACGCGAAAACCACAAAGGAAAAAAAATTACGTTTTTAGTACATCATTGTCGTGCAAACCCAAAACGAACAGCCAAAATACATTCAAAGTTTTACGTTTTTAGTTGAAAACGGTGTCATGTAAACGGCCCCTAAGTCTCCAGTTCAGTTTCATGTGTTTCCATTGTCCCTGTTCGTCTGTTGCCATGGTTTTTGATTTGCCCTCATGTGTCTCACCTGTGTCTAGTTAATTATCTCGTTTAGTCCCTAGTGTTCCTCCGAGCATATATAGCCCACATTTTCAGTTGTGTTTTGTCAGATCCTGTCTTGCTATAGTGGTTGTTCTGTTAGTGTTCGCTATTTCTGAGAATCCCTAGTGTTTTGTTTCTTTTAGTTTATTGTTAATAAATCTACTGCTGTGCATTGATCCAGAACTTTTGTTTAGTTTTTTTTCACTGCTGCGCCATTGGTGACCGAAGATCTGACTGATAACCCATGGATCTAGCAGCAGTTCAACTACTCTTCACAGCATTTTTTTTTTTTTGGACCTTGCACATCTCGTTCATTTAGATGATTCCAGCCTCTGTGTGATTTTCTGTGAGATGCTCCTCGAGGGACATTTGTGGAATATGTGAACTGGGTCATTCTCCAGTGTGGATCCCCTTTACCATCAGAGAGGAGGAACTTTACCTAACTTTACCTAACCGCAGTCCAGCCTGCCTAGTCAATCAACAAGCCTACTGTGGAAATTGAATCCGAACCCACCCCAGGGTCGGAGCTTATGCCCAGCTCTGAGTCAACAATAAACATTCATTTGCCCTATCTAGATCATCAGCTGTTGCTTCTGGAATTCCAGTCAAATACAGGCTGTTTTTGCCGTGTATAAAACGTGCAATATGCTTCAAATGGTTATTTTATATGTAAATGTGCACTACTTTAACAAGACAAGGCAATGTAGCTGTTGTGGAAAAAAAAACTAATAAAAAAATAGCAGTTACAGCAGCAATCATTCTTCCCTCTGCCATGTGTAAAGTTTATGACCTGCCAAACTCAGGAACTTTGGTATCAAAATTATCCCAGAGCTTCCATGTGGTAAATATAACTTGAGATGGCATTCATGTCCAATTTTTAACTTGGAAACTTGTATTTACGATAATTCCGATAGCACATGAAAGCAGCGTTAAACACCACAGTAAGAAATTGATTATATTTAGGGGAAACATTTTTTATATATAATTAAATAGTACAGCCTTTTCCATGAACAATTGCACAGAAGCATATGAAATTGCACTGAAAAACGGCACAAATTATTTCACAGACATATTATTAAACTTAAAAAAAAAATAATTGTAATCTACAGTTATTCTTGTGGATATCTAGTTAAGCTAAGAGCCTCAAACACTACATCTGCCAGTGCAGGAAAAAGGAGGTGTCTGCCATTCCTTCTTTATCAGAAATGGCAACAAATCTTGTCCAAGGTAAATTGGGTGTGCATGAACAAAAACTTCCACAGTAGTGTTTTTTTAGTGTTGTTCTTAGCATGCACATTGATTTGGAATGGCAAAATCCTCACATTATCATCCAAACAGAAACGCCTTTAGATTGTCATGCTAGAAACAAGAGGAAAGTACATACTTCGCTATTAGATATGTCCATCAAACATGATAACATCATCAATAGAGAGATAAAAAGAGAGATTTTGCTGCAGGTCATCTGTTCAACGTTTTATTCATTCATTCATTCATTAACAAAACCTTCATTGTCATGTAGGCTGGTACATGTAATTGTCTTAGATAAAATATTGACTTAAAATACCTTCATTCCTCAATATCTGCTGGATTAAATTAAAGTGTTTTTATTGACCTCCTTATATTTCATTGAATACACATTAAAATCCCTTTGTTCCATTTATGGCCTTTACAAGCTGTATAAATGCATACTGTATACTAACGAAACACACCTTAAAGAGTTGTTTTTCACAAGTATAACACATGAGACAGTGTTTATTAGTATTAAAATGTGTAATCAAGATGTGAAATGATAACAGGACAATGTAGATGGGCCACCAGTATTATATAACATCAGAGCCATTATACGCAAGATTGGGCATTTATCTGGCAGTCATATTAAGATCCCAAACTATCCTGTTATGTAATATTTACTAAACTATTATTTGATCCATCTGCAGCTATCCAAGTTTTTTTTTTGTTTTGTTTGTTTGTTTGAAAAAATTCCTGCATGACCCCGTCTCTCATTTGCCACACAGATGACAATGGACGTGTTTCGAAACCAAGCGCGTTTTCCGCAGCTATTCACGTATCCGATTGCTACCTCCGATCCAGACTTGGCAAGTAGGACATACCAGCATCTATTTTGGCATGAGTCCTAATTGGTCTAAAAATACACGTATTGTCATTGATCAATTAATTTGTTAACACATACATTCTTGCTTTTCAAAAATGTGTTTATGAAACAGTTTTACACATCAAAGTGATGGCATTTCAAGGGTGCATTGTTTAGTCTGAGAATAGAGGTTTGTTTGTGAAGTGAAAAAAACAAAGTTACATATATCAGTCACGAGTTTGGGATTTCATCCCAATCCTCAAGAAGCACAAAATGAAGTTATTCAAGAAACTTTTTCAATTGTGTCACACACACCTGCAAAAATCAGTCTGGATGTGCTCAGAAAGCAAATTAGTGAAATATCTTCATAATACCCTAAAGCCCAAACAGGTGTGTTTAGATCTATCCTCGTATGCCATAAAAACAGCTGTTTTTTTATGTTGTGAAGAATCAGACAAAGGAAGATGATAATTCCACTCTAAGGAATATTCAAGTCATTATCTTAATCAGACCGCTGCACTCTTCCCAGAATTCAACTCTCAAGAAGCATTTATCTGATATCACAAGGATGCTATGTTATAGACATGAATGTTAAGTAAGATTCGTAAAGTAAATATGGGTGGAATTTCAGGTGTTATTAGGTGGAATGATGATAGCATTACGTGCTATGAGACCCTGTTGAATGAGTGAAGGAAACAACGTGATTTCACTGTCTCACAGCATCTGTGAAAAGTTTTCCAGGGTCAAATAAAAAAATTAGAGGCTCTGCACAGCTGCCAAAAAGAAAAAAAAAAGTGACGACAATGTCTAGAAGTGGATTAACCTTAAAAAAGTTTTAGTCTGCTGAACTCTTGATGGATGCAGGTGCTACTGCTCACCTGAGATCTGTCACTGTCTTAAACTCCTCCAGTTCCTGTAACAGATCCCCAGAGCTCCCCAATTCCATTAAGAGTCCACAAACAACAGCACTATTCATCATGATTCATTAGTTTCCTCTGAAACTATGAAAAATGAGCATTTTACATATGTAGGTTTTTAAGTGCACCGCATCATTTTCCCATTCACCGAATTCTATGAAGGATGAAATATTATCGAAGACTGGGAAAAGGTCTAGAGATGGCTAATCAGTTATCAGTTGTCCCAAACAGTTTAAAAGACAAAGTAAAAAAATCTCAATGAAGCAGCCAGAGAGAAGCCGTACAAATAGCATGTGACCAACTAAGCATGAAGCCAGATGACGAGATCTGATTATTAGAGCATGAGTATACCAATGTTGCAGGATTCTGAACTCTAGATAAATAGTCTGTGCTGAGGTACCGATCAGCCCTTCGCTATAGCGAGACCGATGGCATCTCCCAACAACAACTGAACTCAGGCTAGGTCCATGAATTAATGCCAAAAAATTTCAAAAGAACCAGTAATGAACAGAAGCCCTGACATGGCATTAATAGGAGACAATATATAAAAATGATTTGGGATATGATCACTTCAACAGGTATCATCTCCTCTATGCCAAGAGCAAGACTTTCCTGGTTCTACTGAAAGTTGGAAAAGATCTTAACTCTTGCAGCTGACTTTTAGTTTGGGATATTAAAGACATTAATGTACTCCAAAGTGAAGAAGGATAAACAGAAACAGCCTTTTTTAAGCACAACTAAAGCAAAGATTAGGGACTCAAATTGTCTTCTTTGTAAACTAGAAAAATATGTATTTAAAGGGGTCCTATTATGAAGTCTTGATTTTGTTTTTGGGGTGTACTAGAATAGGTTTTGATGAAATTACTTCAAAAGTGGAAAACTTTGGGCAAAAATGTACTCCTTTGAAGTACAAACTTACCACCAAACACAACTTTCAGATTCCATCTTAATTTTTTAGCTCAACTGTCACAGAATGGAAGGCACAGGATTGTGGGATATCAAAAACAGTGAAGGATACATCTATGCTGCTTTCAAAACTCGATCAGATCTCAGCAGACAGGAAGTAAAGCTAACATTGGATCCGGACGTGCCTTGATGCCTTCTTACCTTGGAATGCATCCTCCGAAGGCAGCATTTTTAAGCTTTCGGACACAGCCATGATGTTTAGTTCCTGAAAGAACTGTAGTTAAAAACAATCGTTTGAGTGAATGATTCAATGACTCACTCATAAAGAAATAAAGTCTTAAAGATATCAGTCAAATGTTTAGAATCAGTGTTTTTGAAAAAAATTGGTTGAATGAATGATTCAATGACTCCAAATATGCATACTTCCCTACTATATAGTTGTCAAACAACAGTATGTTAAAAGTATGTCCAAATGAGTAGTACGTCCAAATTCACAGTATACATAAAACAAAAAGTAGGCAAAAATACCTGGATGACCTACTATGGACACTTTATGCCTACTATTAGATGAGGCAGAAGGAGAGAAGTTGTAGATGGACAGTGAAGCAAAGCATCTCACACTGATAGGTCACATGATAATGACAACATGAAAAATTTAGAGATTATATTCATAATATAAAGAACATATTTTTTAACAATTGAAATTAAAGTAATTATTTATTTAAATAAAAAGCACCTACTCAGAGAGTGCATGATTTTGGACCCAGGCAGTAATTTTTTTGTTTTGTTTTCCTGAATGAATCAGCATTTTGAAAGAAACTTGAATGAATGATTCACTCATAAAGATAGTCACTTGTCATCACCTACTGGATGGACTGTGTGTCGCTCTTGGAATTCTGCTCGACCAATAAAATTCAATGACCAGAACTAAATGTGGTATAATAAAGAATAAAGCCAAAAACAATGTTTTTTTTTTCTACAGACATTTAGTTATAAGTACTGAAATCATGTCAACATACCTGCAACAATCATAGTAGACCTAGTAAATTGAGAAAGTGACCAGCCTTCAGTGAGTGGATGATGGAGGGGCATTTGAGGTGGGACAAAGTTAGTCTGGGAACTCTGGAAACATGGGAACCGGAGGGCTAGAACATGAGCATTATCTAGGGTGTGAGGAAATAGGTCACTTGCCTGGGAGACTTAAGAGGGAACACGGTTCATCTGAGTGCCAGATTGTTTCTCAATGAGGCAAAATGTTTCATGACTTCAGTGACACAGTTTTGTCCCATAAAACATTTTGTCCCTCACATTAGACAGTCTGCATTTTTTGTGTGCATTTACTTGCTGGTTATTTTTGCCATGCCATTCAAGCCTGCTTCTGATCTTTAGCCCAGAAATGGTCGTCTTTCCCAGGCAGGACAGCAAAATGTTACAGTTGGTTTCCAACTTAATATGTGAGTTGATAAATCTTAAACACTGAAGAACAATCTTATAAACAGCATCAATATGAGCTGACAGGCTTACATTTAGGACTGTGGGATTCCAACTGCATCAATTATATCCTTTGACAAGCTTTTACCAGTAATCTTACATAGTTGTAATATTGCAATATAATGTTACAACTAAACTAAACTTGCAACCAAGTGACTCCAACATCTGTTAAAGTTTTGTGCTGTACACCATTCTAAAGTCCCTTAAAATCAATTAAAATAACTGACTTTGCACCAACTTACATTACTTTTTCTGAATTACTCAGTAGAGAAAATTAGAAAACTCTAATATTCTCGCTGCAGCCATTAGTCCTGGTTTAAGTTGCCAAACTAAATTTCTCAAGCTTTAGATTGCCTTTTAAGGCCACACTTTATCTATTCGCTGATGTCCAATTGAAATAATAACAAAAACCAAACACTGTTCCACCAATGAAACTATGACACAAGAGCTTTGAATTGAATAAGAAAACATACTTGAGAACTCAATCCATCCGCAGTCCTCAATCAGAACTCTGTGGGAAAGTGTAGTTCCTCCTCACTGTAAACCTCTTATCCTCTCAGCACAAAACTTTTTCTATGATGAATTATGATCTGTTTTCAAGAGCACTGCTAATAAAACACGAACGTGACCTCAACAGAAGTCTATCCACAACAACAGGAGATCTGGCCCCTCCCACTCAGAGGGTGTATGGAGGTTTTAATTGTTATGTCAATTATGTTTTACTATTATTTTAATGCAAATATTGGTTTATCCACTTCAAACACATTAATCAGCTCACTGCTCAATCTTCAAACAGGACTGTGTAATGGTTACACTGACCTCTACTGACCGCTGAAGAGAAACAACCACTTGGCCCTCACAAATATCCTACAGTAAATCATAAAGACAAATTAACTCACAGACTGCTTTCAATAAAATAAAATAATATTAAATATCCTAGGGTAAATCATAAAGAGAAATGTGAACACTCAGGCTTCTTTCAATTATAAAATACTGATAACGATATCCCAGGAACTCCCCATGTGCTTTCCATGACACGAGATCTACATTTTTACATTTGAGGTCTTAAAGAACTATTAAATATGAAGCCTGTTTTATTTTAAACGGCACTTCAGTGGTTTCTTGGTATGCAGCTAGGAAGAAAAAAAAATGAGAGAAAAGCACATACGTAGAAAATGAGAGAAAAAGAGAGACTATAAAGGGGGGGAAACACTACCCATCGATGTTCAAAATTTGTTTACTGGTGGATCCAAAATGGTCAATATTCATATTCATGCATTTTATTCATATTTTATGTTAATCATTTATGGCTTATGATTTATCAATATTACCTTTGATTTCATATATTCATGTACTCCCAAAGTATATATTAATCCTCATAAAATTTTAAAGTATTTACTGTTTATTGTACTCCTTTATGGTTATTATTCTTTTATATTTAAGAGTATGTATGCTTGGTGTTCCAATGTGACAGATCACGACACATTTGTGGTTAGATATTGGACGTTTGCAAAGTACTGCAGAAGCGATGTTTTCTAAATAAGTTGCTAATTTGAACGATGTATTTTTTATATCAAAATGTGTCTGTTTCTATTTCTGCTGACATGTGATAATTTATGATCTGCAAAATTCCCTTAAGGGGAAGATATTTTCATCTATTTTTGACATCTGACCAGTCTATGACATATTGGATAAATCATTTGACCGTTTCTGATTAGAACAAAACATAAGTTTGAGTGTGATGTAAATCTCCCTATTCTTATGATATAAAATGGACTGAGTCGTTGATAGTTTAGCTTTTTCCTTCGCTTTTCTTTGATCTTCTCTTCTCTCATTTCATTCTGTGTCTTAATTTTGTTCCTTCTTTCTGTATATTCTGATCTTCATCTATTAGATACAATACTCTGGATTTTACAATACTCTAAATTTTATTATTAACTATTGATTATTAAATGAATTTGTTTGTCTCTATAATTTTTAATTAATAAATTTGTTATTCCTTATTTAAATTTAATCTCTGACATAATCATTGTTGGACAGCCTGGATCTCATTTTCTCAAAATTTTTGCATCATTTACTTTAAGTAGCTACTTGAGGTAACGTGTCTGAACTAGCGACACTAAAACTTTGCTTAGAGATGGTTGGTGTAAATCACCCTCGATGATTAAACGCATGTTTGGGTGCTTGACGCGCCATGAGAATAGGCGGCAGTATCGAGTCTTTCACTGGCGATGTATTCAAATGATAATCGTCGAGAGACAATTCTTATTCCGGGTCGTCCTGTTTTCTTATGCTAAGTGAAAAACAGGTTTAAATACGGTCGTCCATAGAAGTTTAGGAAGAAGTGTAGGAAAATATCACGACAGGATGCAAAGACCACAGTTTCGTCATCCCCGCCACGGCTCGGGTCCACGGGCAGCAGGCTTCCGCAGCCCGCCTCCAGCTTACGACAGGGCAGGGAGTATGTTTCCATCGCCTCCGTGGGCATTTTCTACCCCGCCGCCGCCGTTTGGACCGAGATTTGGACAGTGTTCTCCTAATACCCCACCGAGAGAGTTTGGTGGTAATAGGGGTGGTGGCGGCGGCGGCGGTGGGAAATATTATAACAGTCAGTCTCCGGGTCACACACCGCGCAGATCGAACGCCAGTCCCCGAGGCGCACCGTTCAGACGCTCGCCGTATGAGAGCCCCGGGCGACACGCTGGATATCAGGTAGTTCACTCGAGTTCAGGACCAAATTAAAACAGTAATGCGCGATTTTAGTTTTTAAATAGTTGTATATGCTGTAAATTCGCTTCTTTGCAGTATTCTGCTGCTCTGATCCGAATTAATTTCTGCGAATTATGTGCGTTTAGATTTTGTTGTTGGCTAGGACACTATAATACAATCTCTGGTTAAATGTGGTCGTTTTAACGTCTTTCTGCATGATAATTTTCTCCTTAAGGGTTCACCACGGACATCCACACCGTTTGGGTCAGCGCATGGCAGGGAGAGAGGGACAAATGATATGGAAAAATATTACAAACCATCAATGCTCCAAGATCCCTGGGCTGACCTTCAGCCTATCTCAGTAACACAAACTCAGTCTAAAAGCAACTACAAACAAACCAATACAAGCAGACAAGGGAGGTACTACAATTAAAACGCAGTACAATTCTCTAACTTCAGTGAGAGGCAAAAGTCACTGAACAGTCCTTTTTATTTAGTGCAGCTGTAGTGCACTAAATTTTTAAAGTCAAATGGAGCCAGCCGAACACATGGACCTGAGGCAGGATTCACCAGCAATAATTCTTGAGAAACTGACTCCACAACATTTTTTAAAATCATATGTACTTTCGTGTATAAAGAGACCTCCTCTTTTACTTTTATATCTGCACTTCAACGACAGGATCATAAAAATGGGGTGCTTTTGTAACTGGCAACCTATTGAAAGTAGTTTGCCATCTCTGGCCCACTCCCATGGAGTTTGCAAATCTTTCATTGAATTCAGAGGAATATGTCTTCAAGCTCAAAATGCAGTCTAACAAAAGAGATGTCTGATCAACACATCCATCTACCTCTCAGTATTGACTGTGTGCTGTTAACTAAAACAGGTCAGGTCAAGTATTTGTAGGTTTGGCTCCTTTCCTAATTTTCTATGGACTGTTAATTTTTATTACTTTTTATTTTTGGTGACGCTTTTTTGGTTTTATTACAATCTATAACTGTTTCTTTTCTGTATATTAAAAAACATGATCCAATAACAGACATTGTCATTATAAACGGCCCACAAAGGACCATCGTTGAATTATAAGCCTAATTTAATTAAAATTTGTAATGCAATACAGTCCTTGTGAAAAAAAAAAAAAAATTGGAAGTGAATTTTTTTTTTATTTACTAGTAAAAACATGTTTAATATCTTCAAAGTTGATCTTACCATGGATTTTCAAAGATAATGTAGATAAAACACCATAATATTTCTACACATCTCTGGAAGTTGTAATTCAGTGGGGTTTTTTGTTTTGTTTTGTTTTTTGTAAGTATTACACTTTTTGCTGAAGGATATACTCATGTAAGAGGTCTAAAAAAAATAGATTTTATTAATGTAACAGACAACATTTTACATTTTTAAGTTCAGTATGCTTAAAATGTCTGCTTTTCATTTTCATTCAACATTCATATCACCAGGATTACTGTTGTAAAATTACATTTCATAGTGCTTTTTTTTTTTTGGTCTTGGTTGTAAGCTAGTTATTTTGAAAAAACGCTTATAATTTGGCCTTACATTATTTAGCATTCTGATTCCTGCATGTTTAGCATTTGCCAAAAGATTGAATGAAATTAAGACATTTCATCTTGGTGTATAAGAAAGACTCAAAACAATAGAGGCTTATATTAAAACATCTTGTATTGTAAACATTTAGCACTCAAAGTCAGTCACTCTTTAAAGTAATGAAGGGTTTCTTGAGGCATCCGCCAATGATATGTCAGCATCATTGCCCCATGGCACACTTGCCACACAAACTGAACTAAAGGAAGAAAAAAATTGCAAAAGCCACAGTGCACACAGAGATTTGGATAAAGACAGTGGCGGAGTTAATTAACATTTAAAAGAAGCAGTTTTAGCTGCAAAAGAAAAATATTTGGTAGATGCCAGAATAATGTGGAAATAAATTGTCAACCTCACATTTATTTACACATGGATGTGCTTATTCAAAACCATTCATCAATGGGTGACGGTTTTCTTTTACTCATATCTGCAGAGCAGATTATGTCCAGCCCTTTTAGAGTTTCTTAGTTTTAGTATGAGCGAGTATGATTTCGCAATATTCTCTTACCCTCACAATAACTAAAATTTACAATAGAAAATATAATTACACAGGATACAAGTTGCAAGAAAATTTAAATTGCATATAAGTTCTAATAAAGTACACAAATCAATCTGTGTTATAAAACATTCCAACCCGTTTTCACAGTAAAGTTGATTCAAGCTAGATGACGCTCTCATTTCTAATTTATGTGTTATTTGGGACCCCTAGATGGCACAAATCAAACCTCTAAATCTGGTGCCACGCAACAGGGATGAGTGAATAAGCCCTTTTGACTACAAATATTTTATGTATGCGTTTAAGGAGAGCTTGGTGTATGTTAAATCACATATTTGAAACAAGTTTGATCCACTATTGGACTTAGGATATTAAAATTAAATAAAGTGCCAAATGTTCTGAAATGCAAAACCTTTTACACGTTGGAGGGTTTGAATTCAAACAAAGGTTTTTGGTAAAACAGCCAATTAAATTCCTATCTAGTTTCTAATCATTGTTTTAGGAAGTATTTAGCAATGCCTATGTTAGGCAAAGATTGTAGCTGTAATTTTCTTTTAGATGAGTTTCTAAAAGCATTCATGCAGCTTTTTGTATACTCTAACATTAAGGCTTTACTTTGGGAAGTAAAACAGAACAGGAGGTTTAAATCCTCAAAACACACCGTGAACTCAGTAACAAATAGCTTGGAGTAGTATTATTTTCCCTACAGTGTTAGTGTTCAGCACTCAATGTACTCGCATTCAACTAAAAGCAACTAAAGTGAACAGAATCTAGTTACAAGTTAAAATCATTATAGTAGTCTGTTATGTTGTGCTTGAGCTGAGAAATGTTCTTATCTGATATGTCAGACCTTTGACACCATTTGTCATTTTAATGCATATCTGATATTCTGTCCTCTTATACCGATTGAGAAATGACAATGAGAAGAACCAGACACAGACTGTAGACTAGATGTGTTTTTACGAGTTGATCTCCAGCAGTTGACTGGAGAGTGATGAAAGTGATTTTTTTGGAAGCAGCGGAAGAGTAGAGAAGAGATGTTAGCATTATAGTGCGACTTAGTTGTTATAAAATGCAACATCTTTCTCGAATTCTCTTTGCCAAACTTTTCCTCTTCTTTTTTCCATTTTTCTCTTTGCCATCTTCCATTTTTCTGGCTCTGATCTCACGCATGAGATCAAAAAACACCTGTAGAGATTATGAAGTTTGTATGAATGCATCATTGGGAAAAAAATCCTCTTAATTTCTGCTAATACTAATTCATTCTGTTTATTAAAGTGATAGTCCACCCAAAAATGACAATTGTCATTTACTCACCCTCATGTCACCCAAACCTGCATGATTTTGAAGAATGTTTTTGTCTATACAATGAAAATCAATTGGGGCCTTTATTGTTTTGTATTTTGAACATTCTTCAAAGTGCTTTCTTTTATGTTTCGCAGAAGAAAGAAAGTCATTCAGATTTGAAATGACATGTAAGGGCGAGTAAATTATGGCAATTAGCATTTTTGGGTGAACTATCCCTTTTAAAGTTTTAGTTCACCCAAAAGTGAAAATTCTGTCGTTACTCACCCTCATGTCATTCCACATCCTTAAGACCTTCGTTCATCTTCGGAACAGAAATTAAGATATCGTTGATGAAATCCGAGAGGTTTTTTATCTCCCATATAAAGCGTTGTAATTACCACATTCAAGGTCCAGAAAAGTAGTAAAAACAGTTAAAATAGTCAACGTGACTACAATGGTTCAACCTTAATCTTAAGGTTAAAGCAATGAAAATACTTTTTGTGTGCCAAAACAAAACATCAGAACGCTAACTTAGTATTGGCCTGCTCCTGCGTCAGCATCACACGCATGCATAGTGCTGCTCACGTGAACAGCGTTGGCCAATACTGAGTCAGCGTTCTGACGCAGAACACAGAAGCATTCACTGTCTATACAACATAAACCGCGTAAGAGACTGACAGGGGTGAGACGAAATTGTTGAATAAAGTTATTTTTTAGTTTTGCGCACAAAAAGTAATCTCGTCACTTCATAACATTAAGGTTGAACCACTGTTGTCACGTTGACTGTTTTAACAATGTCTTTACTACTATTCTGGACCTTGAATGTGGTAATTTTGGCTTTCTATGGGGGTTAAAAAAAAAACTAAAATATCTTAATTTGTGTTCCGAAGATGAACAAAGGTCTTACAGGTTTGGAACATCTTGAGGGTGAGTAATTACAAACAGAAATTTCATTTCTGTTTGAACTAACCTTTTTAAGTAATGGTTGCCAAACCAGGCCTACCTTATCTACGTTGGCACGGGTTTTGGCAGAAGTCTCGACATAGCTGACTGCCCACTGCTCTGCTCTGGCCTTGGCCTCCTCCACTCCGACCTGCCGTCGGTCCTCCAAGTCTGACTTATTTCCCACCAGCAGGAAAGGTACGTTCTCTTCCTCTTTCACCCGAAGGATCTGTTCTCTGAAGTTTAGAGATAAAATGAGAAAACTTTGACTAGTATTATGTTAATCATCAGTTTTAAAGTTGTCTCTCTACCTGAAATCAGCAGTTGCAGCAAAGGATTCGGATTCTGTAATGGAGAACACGCAAAGAAATCCTTCTCCGCTGCGGAAGTAGTTGTCCCGAATGGCAGCATAGTCCTCCTGTCCTGCCGTGTCGAGGATGTCGATTTGGACTTCTTCTCCATCCAGAACCACCTTTTTTCTGTAGCTGTCAGCTTTAGTGGGCTCATAGTCTTCCACAAACTTGAAAGAGAGCAGCATAATTATACTTTATGGGTAACATCAATTTACACAAACAATGTGAAATTCCAAAATACTAAGTCATACCTCATCATACATGAATTGCAGTGTTAATGCTGACTTGCCCACGCCGCCACTGCCTACCATTATCACTTTGTGAAGGGCCAAAGCATTCCTGTTAGCAGCCATGGCTCAAGCAATGACACAGGTGGCAGTGCAGTGATGAAGCAGTGAAAAGTCAGAGGTAGATGGGTATTAAGGGAACCCTAGAAGGAGGATCTTTGAGAAGAACAAAGGAGATGTTAAAGCTTATATAGCTGTTTTAATGATGCAAGACTGGTATTTTACTTGTACAGGAGCAATTACCAACATTATTTAATAACTTTAAATAGTATATACCTGCACCCTCTTAAAGGTGCTAAAGAGGATGTTTTGTTTTATACATTTTTGCAATATTACTTGAAACTGTCTTTACTAACTGATAAAAGACTATTTATTAGGTGCACTGAAAGGAATAATATTGATATACATCATCTGTGCACGAGGTAGGGCCTTAAAAACATCAGCCAATCGTTTAAGCGATCATCGCGTAAACGATTGACCTTCTGGCTTGTCGATCACTGCCATGACGTTCCTTGTGAGAGACAAGCACGGCTGCGCACTCCAGTAACTTTCCAAACTCCACAGGCACCGCATGCAATGTTTTTGAGTTACCTGCGGTGAGTCCGACATAATGAATCCACTAACACGATACAGCGAATTCCGGTGGTAAACACTCGTTCCAAACACTCGTGGCATGAGTTTTGGGAGGCTTTCCCTCGAAAGGAGGGGGTTGTTCTTACGCATACGCTCATTTCAAAAACTCAGTAACAGTCTTTGGTTTCTCAGTCGACGAAAATATCCTCTTTATCACCTTTAAGTCAGTCAAACATGTTTGGGCTTATACTTATGAATAATCAGCTTTCTCCTGTTCCCATCATTCACCCTGCCTGTGATGATGACAACACAGACTTAGTTTCTTCTCCATCCCCTGAGAAAATGCTAAAACAATGAGGCTTCTCATTAAAGCTAGCATAGCATTTGTCGGTTCCCTTCCTAACTGACACTGACATCATTTCTCACTCAAACTCCCTTAAAGGACTGTCAATAGTTAAAGGGATAGTTCACCCAAATGAAAATTCTATTATTTATGTACACTCATATAGTTCTAAGCCTGTATGATTTTTTTTCTTCTTCTGCATGATCACATAAAAAGATATTTTGGAGAATGTTGGTAACCAAACAGTTTTGGTGAACATTGACTTCCACTGTGTGAATAAACATTTCTCAAAACATCTTTAATTTTTCACAGAATACAGAAAGTCATAAAATGTGAGCAAATAATGACAGAATTTTCATTTTTAGGTGAACTGTCCCTTTAAATCTTCCTAATCCAGGTGGAATCAATGGCTTCCATGTAGCCAAATAAATCCAATTTTAATTTTAAAAACATTGAGATTAGCCTCAAGGTCAGCCAGCTGTCCAGATTCTGAGACTATTGGTTATAGGTGTAATCTGATAGTATGTAATAATTACATATATATATATAAATCCTCTTTGAAAACCTGAAATCATGGGTGGAGTCACTAGACAATACAGTAATAACAGATTACTGCTATTGACTCAAGTGCTGACTGCTAACTACAGCAGTTGGTTTTCTCAGTTTACACAGCTCATCTGTGGTGTTAATGGAGAGGGTGTGGCTAATGCTAAACTACATGATGCATGCAGTACAGTTGATTGCTTCAACATGATTGACACCACATTAACAACTTGTTTGTACGATGATGGAGCGAGAAAAAAAAGAATGGAAAATTCAAATGAGCACTTGGCGAATTTCTATAAAGGTGCCTCAGTAGGCTTTTGTTTGTGGGCCTATTTCATTTTAATAACATATGAGAATGTTACCAGGTTGCAATGTAAGGACTGGAAATAAAGCAGTAAATAGTTTTGGACCAAAGACTACAGGCTGGTGAATATTTCAATAAAGTGTTGATGAAAGGGCCTTTTGTTAATTCATACAGACAGCATTGTCAGAGGAAACAAGTGAGAGCACCTTATCAAAATATATAATTTGATTCAAAATTAGTACCTGACTACTCTGAGGTATTGATATACACCTTTTAGGGGTAGTTAAGGCCCAAAGCTCCCCCTTTAAGAGTACTACTCCAGTGACAAGCTGTTACCTTATATTTGCATATGAATAGCTATACATGTTCTCTAACAACAGCCCTAACCTGTAGGAGCAGTACCATTTCAAATCTAGAACGTGTTGTAATTTGTCTGAGATTGAGATTCACTATAATAATGTGAAAGTAGTTACATGTGAATATAATATATGATTGCTACATCACCTGCTTACTAGCTCAATAATAGACTGTAAAAAAGAGCTCAATATTAACATCTCGACGTGCACGTGACAGCTGTGATGTAGTGGGTGTACTTTTTTAATCACAGTTTATACAGTGGTCAGGGTGAGGACGAGGACATATTTCTGACAAATAAACTATTTATAGGGTCGTGATACATTCCTCAACAATTAAATAACGGCTTACTATACAAGCGCGTGATATTTTGACACCTGTTCCGCTTGTACAGTCGTTTACAGGAAAACAGATTCGCTTGAATAGACTCGATAGCCACAAGTGAGTGAATTATTCCAATGGCCTGTGTCCCATCATTCATAAAGGGGATACCTACAACACTGATTCAGAAAAGTGCTCTTTGGTAGAGCTAATGACTGCTGCTGAGCTAGCAAGCTAACTTAATTGTTTCGATATGACACGCACGAGGGGCTGCTGTAGTTCGCGAGCTCTTAAGAGTAAAATCAAGAGTGATTTTCCTGTTATATTTAAATACTGATAGCGCGCTAAATGCCACTTCCGTGTTTAAGGGAGGATTTCGTTTTAGCACTCCACTGCTAATAGACAACACGTACCGGTTTAGTACATGGTGGTCTGTTAAACCATTCAGCAAATTAAACGAGTGGCAGTCTTTTATTACAATAATAGTTGTAGAAATGTGTGTACAAATCAGATACTTACCAAATGAACATGAACTCGCGTGTTCGGAGTCTTGTTAGCTGTGCTGCTGCGGGCAGATTTGTTTTGCTTCAGTGCATGACTCAGAAGGGAGCAGCACTGCTGTCAGCCTCGGCTGGCTGGGCTTGGTCTTCTTCACACTGACTACCAGGTTATTTCTGAAAAAAGTATTATGCTAAGGCCTGAATGTACGCCACGTAACTCGATGGGATTACGCCTCTGTCATATGTTTTACTTTTCAAAACAAAACAATGTTAGCTTTGTGTCCTTCACCTTTACACTTTTTGTAATTGCATGTTCTTGTCGATAATACGTCTACAGTATCGATTGTACAGTGGAGACCCAAACTAGCATGTTGTGTTTTTTCGATGTCACCACAAGAATATTGTCCGCCTAGAGGTCTCCTGGATAACTGTACATCACTGCTAGGAAGATAGGATGGATGTGCTTTTTAAAGGGTTAGTTCACCCAAAGTGAAAATAATGTCATTTATTACTCACCCTCATGTCGTTCTAAACCCGTAAGACCTTTGTTCATCTTCAGAACACAAATTAAGATATTGTTGATGAAATCCGATGGCTCAGTGAGGCCTCCATAGACAGCAATGTTACTGCACCTCTCAAGATTCATAAAGGTGCTAAAAACATATTTGAAACAGTTCATGTGACTTCAGAGGTTCTATCTTAATGTTATAAAGCGATAAGAATACTTTTTGTGTTCCAAAAAAACAAAATAACTGATTTTCTACAATATCTATATGGGCAGATTTCAAAACACTGCTTCATGAAGCTTCTGAGCTTTATGAATCTTTTGTATTGAATTAGTGATTTGGATCTCCTATCAAACGGCTAAAGCCGAGGACACACTTAACGATTGTAAGGCTGATTATGAATGTAAATTGATAGTTGCGACTGATCGTGCTCAAATGCATCCAGTCAGAGCGAGTTGCGTTCAGTCGGCGATTACAGTCGGTGTTCAATCCCGTGTGTAAGTATTTAAATCTGCTTCAGTCGCAGGAAACAATCGCCGTGTGTTGAGATCAGTTTTAGAATGTTTTAGCTAGTCGGTAAATGTGTGTCTGGCTTAAACTGCTGAAACCACGTGACTTTGGCGCTCCGATTCACTGATTCGATTAGTAAAGCTCTGAAGCAGGGTTTTGAAATCGGCCCATATAGATATTGTTGAAAAGTCGTTATTGTGTTTTTTTGGCGCACAAAAAGTATTCTTATCGCTTTATAATATTAAGATAGCACCACTGAACTCACATGAATCGTTTCAAATATGTTTTTAGTACCTTTATGGACCTTGATAGTTTGAATGACTTTGCTCTCAATGGAGGCCTCACCGAGCCATCGGATTTCCTCAACAATATCTTAATTGGTGTTCTGAAGATGAACAAAGGTCTTACGGGTGTAGAATGACATGAGGGTGAGTTATTAATGACATTATTTTCATTTTTGGATGAACTAACCCTTTAATAGACACAGCTAGCCTTTAACAAATGGAGAATTATTATTACAGTAGCTATGTAAAAAAAAAAATAATAATAACCATAAATGCCATGTGATTATCAAGTTAGCATTCAACTTCCATGCAGATTCTATACAGATCTCTTTCAGAAGATATCGCTTTCTCTTGATATCAGTAACTTTCTAGTTCCTCTCAGATAGAATCATAATAGAATGACTAAGAATTAGATGTTATTTTAAAATATTAAAAACATTTATCTCAATCTACATTTCATTGGAGCACAAACAAGTGGCATCTGCAAATTATTAATACTAGGACTAACTTAACTTTTCTGAGGCACTTTTTCAGTTGTTTTGAATCAGTTGGTCTCAAGGCCATTTTTCATGGATGTATAAAGTCAGTTCCCCTCAAGTTCACACAGGTGTGCTAGCAGAATAACCACTGTAGTTCATGTTAACAATAAATATGGATCACTAACTAGAAAGTGTCCCAACCTTATTAAATTAATTTTGAACAATATATTTAGTTTCATATTACAAAACCTATTTTTTAAAGTGTTTTTTTTTAAATAATACCACTTATTTGATATTTTGTTATATAATGCAAATACATTTTTACATATATAAAACATTATTACATTTATAATACTACCTTTCAAAAAATTGTCAGTAAAATGATTATAATGTTTTATTTAATCAAAAAATATAAGAACAGTAGTATTGTAAAATAGTTGTATATTTTAAGATATAATTATATAAATATTATATATTTTTGATTTATAAAACAGTTAGTTCCTGTCCTCGATTTTGATTGGTCAATAACGTTAGCTGTTTTATTCACGATAAAACACAGCTATGACCAACACTTCACCCAACGGTTCAATGTTACGCAACACCCTTAGCAACAACTCTTGGCAACATAAATTGTATGTTCTCAATTGATATTGTTCATTGAAGCTTAAGAGTACTGTTAGAAAGAGATCGAGTGAGCGAGTGTATTACCTGCATTCAGATTTAGCATTTTCCTTCAGGTCAGTCCTATGTTCATAATAAAAAATCCGTTTAAAGGTGCCCAAGAATGCTTTTTCACAAGATGTAATATAAGTCTAAGGTGTCCCCTGAATGTGTCTGTGAAGTTTCAGCTCAAAATACCCCATAGATTTTTTTAATTATTTTTTTTAACTGCCTATTTTGGGGCATCATTAACTATACACTGATTTTTGGCAGCGCCGTCCCTTTAAATGGCGTGCTCCCTGCCACACGAGCTCTCGACTATATTACAGTGCATTTACAAAGTTCACACAGCTAATATAACCCTCAAATGGATCTTTACAAGATGTTCGTCATGCATGCTGTATGCATGCTTCGAATTATGTAAGTAAAGTATTTATTTTGATGTTTACGTTTGATTCTGTATGAGTTTGAGGCTATGCTCCATGGCTAATGGCTAATTCTACACTGTTGGAGAGATTTATAAAGAATGAAGTTGTGTTTATGCATTATACAGACTGCACATGTTTAAAAATGAAAATAGCGACGGCTCTTGTCTCTGTGAATACAGTAAGAAACGATGGTAACTTTAACCACATTTAACAGTACATTAGCAACATGCTAATGAAACATTTATAGAAAGACAATTTACAAACATCACTAAAAATATCATGCTATCATGGATCATGTCAGTTATTGTTGCTCCATCTGCCATTTTTCGCTGTTGTTCTTGCTGGCTTACCTTGTCTGTGCACAGATCCAGACGTGAATACTGCCTTTCCTTGTCTAATGCCTTGAATATGGGCTGGCATATATGCAAATATTGGGGTCATACATATTAATGATCCTGACTTTTACGTAACAGTCGGTGTTATGTTGAGATCTGTTAAGGGGTTGCAGGCACTCTGTGTCGTGCCTAACAACGCCCTTCAGCCGTGACTTATTCACAATACAGCACTAGCCTCGAGTACCGTATTGCTTATATAATAATTCCTGTGAGGCAAAGCTGAATTTCCAGCATCACTACTCCAGTCTTCAGTGTCATATGATCCTTCAGATCATTCTAATATGCTGATTTGCAGCTTAAAAACATTTCAAGAAACATCACAAAAATATTGTGCTGCTTAATATTTTTTGTGGAAACCATGATACATTTCTTTCAGGGTTTTTTTCATGAATAGAAAGTTAAAAAGAATAGCATTTATTTGCAATAGAAATATTTTGTATCATTTTACAGTAAAACCACAAAATGACTTGGTTTCAATCAATCAATCAATCACAAAGAGATATTCTTCATGAGATAAAGCCATCTGAAGAGTGTTTATTTTGTACTCTTATGAAAATGGATGTGACAAGATTAAATCAGAAAAATCAAGTTTGTGAAAAAATAATAAATTGAAAACAAAAACACCCTGAGGCATAGAGAGCTTTGAAATTAAATGTATATGCCTCGATTTAAACACTGTTTTTGACACTATAGTTATGATATAATCATATATTTGGTTAATTTGACATCATTCCATTTAAGTGCAGCATTCGAGGCACTGAGCTCACTGAGTTTACATAAAGAGTCACAGAAAGTGTCTGTCAGCCGTGCAATTTATTTGCCTCTCACAAGTGTCTGGATTTAAGAATGACATATTATACTCTAACCATCTGTTATACAATATATATCTTATGCAATAACCTTCTTAATTGCTGACATATTTCTTTAACAGCCGTTCAGTCAAATTGGAATTGCTCTCCATTCTTTCCCCTCGGTGAGTGCGCGAGGTTGGTGGATAAACACGCTGTATCGCACACCCTGGTTAGCAGCAGCACGAACGAATCCGCTATTCGCAGTCATAGTGATTGCCCGCAGCGTGTCCCCTGTCCCAAAGATCATCAGTGATCTACGGTTCACTTTTGAGCTCGTAACTAAGCGGTTGGTTCGCTCAGACGGCTGGTCCGGAACCACTTTGAGCCTGGCTAGCAGCTCCTCAGCACGGGATTTTTCTCCCGGGCCTCCTAAAGTATCCAGAATCACACGGAAATCTTCAACCGCAGAATGACAAGCAAACAGCTCTTTTCCCTTCATGAACTCCTCCAGTCGGGGCAGGACCTTCTCTTGCCGTTCCTGTGCGGCCTGCTCTGTCAGCACCACCTCTTTAAAAGTGAAGTGACAGTTGCCGTGGCTGAGGGAGGACACGTAAGTGATCAGAGTGGTGATGTCAAGGTTCACCCTGTTGCACACATCTACCTTCACCTCAGTGGGGAAGGCAAGGCTGGCCACAATGGTGTCTCGATCAACACGAGTGTGCATGAGGTCTGTATCGTCACTGTCGTCGTCTTCTGCATCGTCTTCTTCCTCAACCAAAAATTCATTTTCTTCCACACCACCAGGCTTGTCTTCACCGTCATCTTCCTCCTCTTCTTCCTCCTCCTCCTCCTCCTCTCCAGCTTCGATCATTGTATTAACAGCAACAATGTCACCTCTCACAGATATGCCCATCTCTTTGAGCTTGTCTGCCATAGGGCTGGATACCCCATTGTAGAAGGCAAATATAATATGAGGGTTGCTGTACTGCACAGGCTGCTGCTGACTGGCCTCAAGGAAATCTTCTGCTTGCCGGATCACGCTTTTATCCCCATACTGGCCACGGCCTTGCCAGATGTTGTGCAGCGCCTCCGCCTTGCGCCCGATGGCTTTCACCCAAGTGTGTCCTCCGTTTGCCACCACGTCGACTACCAAAGTCTGCTTCTGTCCATCGGGTCCCTCATAGGTGAACACGTGCAGGACGCTCACCACGTTTTCTAGATTCTCGGCTGACTCGACGATGGCCTTCAGATGAGTGAGATTGGTACTTTGCAGGTGAGACTCCTTGATCACAACCTTGCCGGCCTCCACCTTCTGTAGGAACTTGAGCTCAGCCCGGAGCTTACTACACAGTTTAGCACGTCCCTCAACCTCACGGCCTTGTCGACTGCAAATCTTGTCCACTCGCTCAAGCAGCTCCTTGGCTACTCT
The DNA here is from genome assembly GCF_024489055.1 of Chanodichthys erythropterus. Lineage (NCBI taxonomy): Eukaryota > Metazoa > Chordata > Actinopteri > Cypriniformes > Xenocyprididae > Chanodichthys > Chanodichthys erythropterus. The sequence goes on along the minus strand of NC_090236.1, from coordinate 26,343,489 downwards.
GATCCTGTCCTGCAGCGTGTTGTAAGTAGCCATTGCTGTTGAACATTATTCCTACAGAATGAGAATGAAAAAAGGGTTTTCAAAAAAGTACAGCAATTACAGCTTCTCTCTTTCTCTCATCTATCTATCTATCTATCTATCTATATATATATATATATATATATATATAGAGAGAGAGAGAGAGAGAGAGACAGTTTACTTAGAAATTTACAATTAAATCATCTATTAAATCATCAATTAAATCACCTATAATTTTCTGGATTTTTGTATGATTACAAAAAATGGCAAGTAAATACACGAGATCACCCAGGTAATCTACCAAAGCAATTTTTAAATAAACTATTAATATCAGCAAAAGCAGGATACAGCAACATATAAAAGTATCTGAATAAACAAAAATCTTACTACTTGTATGACCACCAAAGAAGGTCTAGAAAGATTAAGGCGTGGTTTTAACGAACCACTATCGGATAATACATATATAAAGATACAGCTTTCTTACATTCTTACGAGAATTTCAATCAGTGGCTAAATTATCACGCTGTTTTTACACACCGGCTCATAAATACATGGACATGTCAGCTTGCTTGGTTAAGCCATGGGTTTCTACAAACCAGACACACTTCTTCCTGTTTGCTTTTAATAGTAGTAAAACAACAACTGACCGTTTAGGTGAAGAAAAGCCAAGTTGTCTGGAAACTGTGATATATACTTACAGCATTTACAGCTTCTAGCTCTGTCTCTTCTGCATTTTGGCTGACGTTATTTCCACCCCGAAGTAGAAGTTAGCCGCGCTGTCATAATGTTAGCGCGTTTGTGTTGCCACCTAGCTTGGAGGTTATGAATTGCATGAAAACAGTGACAAATTCGGGACAAACCTATTGCTATATTTTGTATAACAAACATTTACTCCTTAAAAATAACTAGTAGCCTGTTTTATGTTTCTAGTATTATTATTATTTTTTTAATACTAGTAATCAATTCAGTGCATTTTTTCAGTCTCTCATTATTTTTGACTTGTCGAAGCACTAGGCTATATCAATTTTAAAGGTCAATCAAAATCCCGCTACTAAAATTACATTTTTTACTAGTAAAAATTTAGATACATATTAGAGCTTAATAAATTTGTTCGTTTCAAATAAATAGTTAAAATGATAGCGACTATTGTCATGATACATAAGAAATAAATAGTAAAAATAGTTACTAGTAAAACTGAAATAGGTACGAAAAATATTACTTGGATATGAATAGAATAAATGGACAAATTCACATTTTGAAGTAGGCTAACAATTGAATATTTAGCCTAGGTTACTTGTCACTACTGAGATAGTAGCAACGGATTAAAGTAGCGACTAATTGAATATAAAACTAGAAACTATTGGAATTTCATCTTTTTTTTTTTTTTTTTTTTTTTTTTTACCTTTTGTGACTTTTAAAGTCACTTTTATGTAAACCATTTTGAATTACCATTTGTGTATGAAATGTGCTATATAAATAGGCTTTGTCTAGCTACAATTTATAATTCGAAAAAAATACTATTACTGTAGTTACTGTACAGGAAAGAGGGAGGATATTAGGTCAAAGTGAGTCGCGCTGAAGTGTACTCATGGTTACAGATTCTGCAAGAGCGTATGCGTGCTCCTGACGCAACAAGTATCTGGTTTCCAGTCTCTCCTTTGGATGACTACGCGCTGTCTGGAGACGAAGAGCTTTTAACATGAAGAAAATGCATAGCCAACATTGTATCTGAAGTAATACAGTTTTTAAACTGTCGTGTGTGGAACTGCGCTAAGTTTTAACCGATTGCATAATAGTTGCTCTGACTTTTACCGTTATTTCTGCTCATCTAGTTCCATTACAGGATCGAACTGTATTTGAACGCGGTCTTTCACGGATTTTCATGACATCTTTTCTTTAGCCGTAAGTGTTTTACGCATATGGATACTTTTCTGGAGAGCAGAGGGTAGATTATGCATTCCACAGGATGGGTGCGAACAATGGGAAACAGAGCGGGAGTGAAGGTGAGTGCCAGAATCAAACTCTTACAGCCAGCCACAATGCTCCTTTTCCACTGTTAAATCTCGGTGTACAGCAGCCATAGTTGTGTCAACGTCACTATTCCCCCTTATTCTTTGTGGGCAACAGTAGCTTTGCAGCAATCATCTCATTTTCTGTCATAGCATGAGCTTTTGATTTGAAAGGTACCCTTTAAAGATGAGCAGTGAAAAGACTTTCTGATGTTGCTGGCGTTTGGCCATTATATACATACAGACATACATATATGCATCATTATAATTCTCTCATGTCTCTATGAACTGCATTTTGTAAGGCTGAAAGGTACTTGAAGAGTTAATTTTCTGAATTTGAATACTGGATTCATACATGAGAATAATGCTAAAACAAATTTAAATGCATGTGGCATTATTAATTGTTTCATAACACTTAATTTTTTTAGTATTTCAGAATATTGGTATTCATACTGCAACAAATCTGCCTATAAATCTATAATATTTGAGCCTTATATGCATTCATTTTTAAGTGACTGATATCCTCCTCTGTTTACCTTTTGTCACAGACAGACAAAAAAAAAAAAAGCATGGTGCCCGAAGCAGCTTTATGAGGACTTAAGAGGTATATGTTTAGAGCTAATAAGGAACGAGTGTGTGCCAGCATCAGAAAGCACAATTTAAGCTGACTGCTTTTACTAAAGTAACCATCAACAGAGGGTGTGCGTACTTTAATAAACTGGGAATCATGGCCTAATGCATTCTATCATCTTAGATTGTGGGCAAATCTCATTTCTCCCAAAATATAGGTGTACAACAGTGATTAGAGGCCAAGGCAGAGTCCTTTTAAATGAGAATGCTGAAGGTTGCCACGGATCATGTCCTAATAACCATAAGCATTACTGCCAGAGATTTTGCTCCTAAAGAGTGAGTTCTTGGCAGTGTGAGAGACTTGTGGTCTTTTAAAGCACAGCAGATTTCTCTGGAAGGTCAAGGTTTGGCCCTCAAGACTGGCATTCAGTGAGAAAACCTAGAATTTTCCCACATGCAGCTCTTTAATTTGTATATTTCACATATCACCATCTTTTGCCTTGTCTGCTGATTAGATCAGTTATTACTGATTATATTAATTATTTCTACGTAGCTCTCTTGATTTCATTAAGCATAGTAAGACGAGATGACTTCTATGTTGCATTCAAATGCACTAAAAACTGCAGTTTAGTTTGTAAACCAACAAAATGTGCACTTTTCCCTGTAAAGAGGCATTTTTGTGGCATAAATGCATTTAAATACTTACTATTGTTTACTCTAGTGTCAGCCATGAGATGTTTTTACTAAGTACCACCTTTCTTTCCATTATTTGTTTTACAAACAATACACTATGAGCCTTAGTGCATCATGGATGCATTAAAGCAAATGTTTGTTCATGTTTAATTTGACGACTATATGAACCTCTAACAGAGGGAGTCGCTGTCAAAGACCATATTTTCTTCCTCAAAATAAAATAAGGATGTTCTGGATCTATTCCAGTGCAGTTTTTTTTTATCCAAATAAGTAATCCAAAGGAAACCATCCAAATTATGACAAATCTCATGTTAAAACGTAAACCTATAATGCCTCTTTGTTTTGAATTTCCTGGATTTTATTTTGTACAGTCACAGATATAGATATACAGCACTTTTTTTTGGTCGGTTTAAGGCTTTTATGTAATTGTGACACTGTAAACTTTAGAACTAATGTACAATCAAACATTTGTACCTTGCAAATAAAAAAAGGAATAGTTAAATCTGCACACTGTTTTTTATTGTAAATACCTTGCTCCTCATATGCCTGCATTCATTGTTCTCTCCATAATCAAAAAAGGTGTTTGCTTCTATTTGAAGTTTTCATGTGAAATGAATGGTTGTGGCAGCAGTAGCTTTGCAGAATTCCATTAATGTAATATTCAGTCAGTTAATCTCATCGGCAGTGAAGCACATTCTTCAGAGACAATGAACAATAAACAATGCTTGTGATGTAATCAGAAGATGAATTCAAGGTTAGTGTCTGAGCAGATTCCACTTCGGTTCACTGATTTAACTGATCATTTAAAAAAAAAAAAAAAAAACTGGCCTGAAATGTCTTTAGTGATATCACTGTGAGACTATTTAGTGAAAAACAGGTTTGTTTACTGAGCAAAACACATTTTTTGCTCAGCATGTGGAAGCTCCATCAGTCAGACCATTTATGGTAAAATAAAAGCTTATGTGAACTCTAGTTGTGTTTGCTCTCTCATCGAGCCTGTAAACATGCCTCATATGTGACCTGATGCTCTGAAGTGCCATTGAAACAAACAGGAGTGTTTAGGAAACATTCACATCAGGGCATGTTGTTTTAGGTTTACTGTTATCCAAAAAAAAAAAAGAAATACATTTGTTTCTCTGGTTATCGGGTGCGTTGATTCAAAATTAATCAGAAACACAGAGGAATCGGCACAACTAATCAAATTGCAAATTGAAAGAAACACGAGGCTTAGGCTTACTATTATTGTGTCTTTCCTAATTTGTAAAACAAAAGGCTTCTCATTTAGCACTCCAAAGAACTTCATCATTACCAAAACAATTGTTTTGGCTTGTTTTTTTAATATAGTTTTCTAGTAACTTTGATGGTCTTTATATAATATGTTATTTTTATGTGATGAACTCAAATGAATGGCACTTCAGCTTGCATGCGTAATTCAAATTTAGCTGGGACTGTGTTTCTTTGGCCATGTCTTTCTGTAATGTGATTTGTAAAGAGCTTCAGCTTTCAGTTTTTTCTTATCCCTGCCATTGGGGAGAATCTCTGGGAGGCATTTGGTTTGTTATTCTAAGTTTGTGATGGACAGAAAAAGAATGCATGGCATTTATTGTATTTGGTGATTCTGTTGCATTCATTTCTTTTAAACATTACACATTCATTTTTTTTTTATTTGTGCACTCTTGACATAAAATAATGTGTTGATATACAGTTTTTTGTATTGTGTATAAAGCATCATATATGTACAGATGTGTAAGTGTGCTCAATATAAGAAGCAGTTTTATGTGTTTTTTATCTTGCTCTGGCTTCTGCTTTTTAAGGCTAATATGTTGATTCTCAATTGGTGTTGTTTCTCTGAGTGTCCTGATGTGTCCTGGGGTGTTCTTTGTGATCTTAGGGAAAGGCAGTTCCAGTATTTCCTCCGACCTGAGTTCAAGTACGGATCAGACATCAACCAAAGCTCCAAAGAATGCAGCTACCAGTGAAGGTAGGCATATGGTCCTCATTAACCATCACTAGCTAGCCTTTCGTTCCTTCTTGTTTTGTTCCTTTTGACTTGTTGATTATTTTAGTGGAACTTTTTTTTTTTTAAAGCTATAAAATCGTAAAAATAGACTGGGCATCACAAATACTACGGAGAACAGGGTTTCATTTTCATCCTTTTTTCTCTTTTTCACAATCTAGTCCACAAATCTTGTCCAAATCCATAGTGCTGTTTAGAGTGTGCTTTAGGGTTTGTTTGGGTGAACTGTGTGAATGTGGATGAAAATAAAATGACAAATGCTGGGGGAAATTATGAGATTTAGAGGCCTTTTTCTTGTAAAACTTTCTCAAGGTGACTAATTAGAAAATACGACATTTGTTTATTTATTCTGGATGTGTTTTATTAGAACACAGTCATTGGTATGATTTTGGTCTAATAACCATCCCCAGAATAAATCAATGAGAATTCCATCAAACACTTAAAGACCCCATGAAGTCAAAATTTGTTTGTTATGACTTTAAGTCATATATTTGAGGTCATATATACACTACCGTTAAAGGTGCCCTAGAACTTTTTTTTAAAAGATCTAATATAAGTCCAATAAGGCAATAAGGTGTCCCCTGAATGTGTCTGTGAAGTTTCAGCTCAAAATACCCCATAGATTTTTTTTAATTCATTTTTTTAACTGCCTATTTTGGGGCATAATTAGAATTGAGCCGATTCAGGGTGTGTGGCCCTTTAATTATCGTGCTCCACGCCCCAAAAGCTCGTGCTTGCCTTAAACAACATAAAAAAGTTCAAACAGCTAATATAACCCTCAAAATGGATCTTTACAAAGTGTTCGTCATGCATAGGCATGTGACGGTATCAAATTTTCATGTTACGATTAATTGCTGAAGCTTTTATCACGGTATACGGTATTGTTAGTTTTATCTCAGGTCCATTAAATAAGTTCTTTTGAACTAAGAAATTAACATTCACTAAGAATAATTAATGCTTTATAAGTATTTTTCATTGTCAGTTTGGTAATAATGAATTAACATGTTAACTAATGAAGCCGTATGTCTCAACGTTTTACTGAACAATAACAAATAATCAGAACATTTCTAATCATTAGGGCATGTTGAATATTAGATTAAAATATATGTTTGAGGCATTTTAAAAACTTTACCAGCGCAATTGCTTTGTTTATGGGGTTTCCGGGGTAACTGCTGCATTTCTGCTGTTCCATCAGCGGCCTCTGCTGTCAGAGAGTGAACGTACACTTTCATTCAGCGCGTCTTCTTCACTCGTTGCGCCATGTGCTTCTCGTGCACGTTGGGCTTGTTTACATCTGAGCGTGTGCTCTTTTGACGGAGAATACAGTGGTGTTGTGCATTTTATACGGTTGATGGGGAAAGTATTCTTAAATGCATTATAAAAATTTTAATAATTGGTAATAAATTATTATATGTGGTATTTTGAAATGTCCATGATAACAATATCGTGCATATTCATTATCGCGATATATCGCATTACCGAATATCGCCACGAGTCTAGTCATGCAGCAAATCTAATCGCGTAAGTACAGTGTTTATTTTGATGTTTACATTTGATTCTGTATGAGTTTGAGGCTATGCTCCGTGGCTAACGGCTAATGCTACACTGTTGGAGAGATTTATAAAGAATGAAGTTGTGTTTATGAATTATACAGACTGCAAGTATTTAATAATGAAAATAGCGACGACTCTTGTCTCCGTGAATACAGTAAGAAACGATGGTAACTTTAACCACATTTAACAGTACATTAGCAACATGCTAACGAAACATTTAGAAAGACAATTTACAAATATCACTAAATATATCATGTTATCATGAATCATGTCAGTTATTATTGCTCCATCTGCCAATTTTTGCTATTGTCCTTGCTTGCTTACCTAGTCTGTTGATTCAGCTCTGCACATTCAGACGTTACTACTGGCTGCCCTTGCGTAATGCCTCGATCATGGGCTGGCATATGCAAATATTGGGGGCATACACCCCGACTGTTACGTAACAGTCAGTGTTATGTTGAGATTCACCTGTTCTTCAGAGGTCTTTTAAACAAATGAGATTTATATAAAAAGGAAGAAACAATGGAGTTTTTTAACTCACTGTGTATGTCTTTTTCATGTATGGAACTCTTGTTATTTAATTATGCCGAGGTAAATTCAATTTTTGAATCTAGGGCACCTTGAAATAGTTTGGAGTCAGTATGTTTTTGTTTTTGTTTTTTGTTTTTTTTAATTAAAGGGTTAGTTCACCCAAAAATGAAAATTCTGTCCTTAATTACTCACCCTCATGTCATTCCAAACCCGTAAGACTTTTTCATCTTCTGAACACAAATGATTTTTAATGAAATCTGAGAGCTTTCTGTCCCTCCATTGACAGCCTACGCAACTACCATTTTCAAGCTCCAGAAAGGTAATAAAGACATCATTTAAGTAATCCATTTGACTCCAGTGGTCTAACCTCAGTTTTATGAAGTGACGCGAGTGCTTTGTTTTGTGGGAAAAAGCACATAATTTAGCACTTTATTTACAAAATATTAATCTCCAACGCGTCTTCATGCAACAACGTCTTCTCTCACATCAACATAACACGCAAGCGTTATGGTGCTCTTTTGAACACGCGTTGGAGATATATTGTAAATAAACTTTAATACTTTTATTCAGCAAGGATGCATTAAATTGATCAAAAGTCACAGTAAAGACATTTGTTACACATGATTTGTTTCAGATAAATGCTGTTCTTTTGAACTCTATTATCAAAGAACATAGATAACAATATGAAATGTTTCTCGAGCACCAAATCAGCATATTATTAAAGGATCAGTTCACTTCATAATTAAAATTTCCTGATAATTTACTCACCCCCTTGTCATCCAAGATGTTTGTCTTTCTTCAGTCAAAAAGATATTAAGGTTTTTGAGGAAAACATTCCAGGATTTTTCTCCTTATAGTGGACTTCAACAGTTACCAACGGGTTAAAGGTCCAAATTGCAGTTTCAGTGCAGCTTCAAAGGGCTCTACATGCTCGTCTTGCACTAGCTCTGGGATGCGCCACGCATGACAAAAAACTCCATCTCATTTTGTCTTCCTACTTCAAAACTTTCCGATATAATTTTTTACCTTTTTTTGTTAAGGCCATTTGACTTAGTCTTTGCACGTTCGCTTTGTAGACACTGGTTCGGTACTTCCGCTTATGTAATGCATGTCCTTTCCATCGCAGAGAGGTGCAAGATGAGCATTTGTGGTTAAAAAGTAAATAAATGTTTATTTTTTTAGAAAATGACTGATCGTTTTGTTAGATAAGACCCTTATTCCTCAGCTGGGATCGTGTAAAGCCCTTTGAAGCTGCACTGAAACTGCAGTTTGGACCTTCAACCCGTTGGTAGCTGTTGAAGTCCACTATATGGAGAAAAATCCTGGAATGTTTTCCTCAAAAACCTTAATTTCTTTTCAACTGAAGAAAGAAAGACATGAACATCTTGGATGATATGAGGGTGAGTAAATTATCAGGAAATTTTAATTCTGAAGTGAAATAATCCTTTAATGATTTCTGTAGGATCATGTGACACTGAAGACTGGAGTAATGGCTGCCAAAAATTCAGCTTTGCCATTACAGGAATTAATTACAGTTTAAAATATATTAAAATAGTTATATTAAATTATAATATATTTCACAGTATTACTGTTTTTTTTTTATTATTGTATTTCTTTTTAATTCAAAAATGAAGTCTTGGTGAGCATAAGAGATTTCTTTCAAAAACAACAAAAAATCTTACAACCCCAAACATTTTTAAAAAGGTAGTGTATGCTTTTTAAAGTTAAAGTTAAATTAACCATTATCAGAAATAAACATTTAAAATTTCCAGTCTCGCTCATTTAGGATGAACCAGAATTATTGATGACTCATCCTGCACTGTACAGATTATTGTCCAATCAGATGCTCTCTAGAATGCGATTATTCCTCCCCCTAATACCTCCTGCAAACAACTAACAAGAAGCAAATAAACTTCATAAACAATAGCCAGAAATAGAAGTTTCCTGTCCAAAACTTCCTGTTTCTATAGGAAATAATACATCAACACAGGAAAGAAACATGTCCGATAGGCGATTTCATTGGGTCTATAAATCTAAAGGTAAATAAAATAATGTGAGAAGGAACAGGCAGTAATCTGCTTTTCTCAACATTTGTGGTTGTAAAATGTGCTGTATGTGGACTTGGGGGGAACATGAAGTAGACATAAAGGGAATGGATAGCGTGTGCAGTGTGGAAGGTTGTTCTCCAGTGAGGGCATCCTCAGAGCCAACCTGTGGTGTGTGTGTGTGGTTGCGGCCTGCAGTATATCCAGCCCTCAGTGAGAGCAGATCTCGTCTCTTCTCAGCCTGTCCACAGTAATGTCAGAGCGGTTCTTCCAATGACTGCCTCTGCGGCTTTGATTTACACCAACTCCGCCTTAAACACTGCGGATGGGAAGACGTTGTAGCCACTGCTCAGTATAGACCATCTAAGCCATTGTTTCTCTATTCGCCTACAATTTGGTCTTGCAAACAGCAGAGGTGTTAAAGGGATAGTTCACTCAAAAAGTTCCATCGTTACTCATGTATGACTTTCTTCTGCGGAACACAAAAGAAAGTATTCTGTTTTTGTCCATATAATGAAAGTCAGTGCTGTCCAAAACAGCATTGTATTCAGTTGACTTTCATTGTATGGACAAAAAAACAAGACCTTTTTCAAGATATCTTCTTTTTTTTTTTCTGCAAAAGAAAGTCATACAGGTTTGGAATGAAATCAGGGTGAGAAAATGATGACAGAGTTTTCATTTTTGGGTGAACTATCCCTTTAAAAGTGCTTATTTATCCATCCAAACATCCAAATAAATACAATACTCACATAATCCGACACATGCATGCAGCATGCATGACGAACACTTTGTAAAGATCCATTTTGAGGGTTATATTAGCTGTGTGAACTTTGTTTATGCACTGTTTAAGGCAAGCGCGAGCTCCGTGGGCGGGGAGCGTGAGCATTTAAAGGGGCCGCAACCTGCATCGGCGCATTTCTAATTATGCCCCAAAATAGGCAGTTAAAAAAAATTTATTAAAAAAATCTATGGGGTATTTTGAGCTGAAATTTCACAGACACATTCAGGGGACACCTTAGACTTATATTACATCTTGTAAAAAAACGTTCGATGGCACCTTTAATGTTACTCACACCATTGGTTGAGCCAGAACGTGACATATTGAATCAGTCAAACAAACAGGCCAATATTAAACTTGGAGAGGAGAAAATATTTTAAACATCAGAAAAATTACACGCTTCACCTTTAAATGTCATATTAAACACGACATATATAAAGCTTATAGGAAAATTTAGAGTAAAATGACAGAACCAAATTTGCAAACTCTCAATTTATTCAAAGCTTGAAACTAAACCCACATGAATTGTGGGTGGTCATTTAGTCTCCACATGTTTGCATTTTACAAGGGCAGTTTATAAAATGTATTGTGGACAAACTCGTGAGTCCTTTTTTTAGATTAGCACTGAGTGCTAGCAAGGCATTTTTGTGTCTTGAGTTATTTCATTTTAATGTGCATGTGTGGCTCCTCATTGTTTGCCACTCCTGGGATGGAAAAGTGCAGCCACTCATTTGCTCCATAGTGAGTCATCAATGCTTACGGTGTATCAAACAGAGCGCTAAACTTGCCACTGTTAGAAGTAAGTAATGGGGCCATTTGACTGAGGAGAAGTGGGCAGAGCAGCTTCAGAGCTGTCAGATAGTATTGTTCTGAGAGACGGCCCTTTCCTACCAGCACTTCCTCACTGATAACCTCACATGATTTTGAGCCATGCTGCTTGTGCTGTGGTGTGTTTTTATTGCAGAGTAAAAGCATATGTCAGCTTGAAATTTTCAATGCTTTGTATTTTGGTTAAGAAAACTATTCTGAAACCTTCTTCTGAAGCTATTTATATGGGATATTTGGCATCAGCAATCCTTACAGTGGTCTTTAGCTGTTGTTTATGCCCCTTAGTCTGATCCCCTGAACATTCCAATTGTGATTAAATGTGTTTCAGAGAGCAGTTCAGCTTTACACTTTCAAAGATCAGTTACTTTAACTGGAATGTAGCACTTGACCTGTACCAATTTGATGCAGAGGAACTTTTGAACTCCATCATGAGTTGCATAATGCTATTCTTGTTAGGTTGCATAATAATGGTAATGACAACAACAACAATCATATTATTATTAATAATAATAATTCTTATTATTTAATTATGCTGTTATGTAAGATAATGCTATTATGTATGCCGCACAACGGCAATAAAGATTGGTAGTTGCTTATTTTACACAATAAGACCTACCTGACTATTGAAAGTTATCTTAAGTTATAAGTTATTACATATATACAGGCTAGGCCAACATGGCTTGGCAAAAAATATGTTCGGATAACGTCTTCCTCTGGCATTCCAAGGAAATTAATATGAGTGGAAAATATTTTCTCCCTTCTACCACGCTCACTCTGTTCTCTGTGGTGTCTCCTCCTAGCAGCAACGATTGCAGCCATGTCGCAAAATGGGTTAAGACATGCTTTTTTTGCGCGTTAAATGGCGCAAATACCAGTAAATTGACTAGCGCAAACATTAGTAAATCGCGTTGTGTGAGTCATTTAAATAGTCTCCTCCCCTAAATTTTGTGTCTGAAAGGGAAACTCCTACAAATGCATATGCAATAAGGTCAGATGCAAAAACAACTCAGTCCATGCCTTTTCAGCACGAATTTTGCATTGCGTGTCTTTAGTAAATACTGACAGTAGTTTTTTAATGCCAAAAGAGGGTATGAGCTGGCGCAAGCTGTTAGTAAATCTGACCCTTATTTGGTAATGACGCATTAAATTGATCAAAAGTGTCAGTAAAGGCTTTTACATAGTTACAAAAATATTTAAAGTAAATACTGTTCTGAAAAAAATGTTTCCACTAAAATATAAACAGAGGCTAATTACACAAAGTAAAAATAGCAGTATTTTCTTAGCACTAAAGGTAAATAGTTGTTAGATGCTTAGTGCAAATAGTGGAAGATACTATGTGAACCTCAGAGTATTGTTGTAATTATAAAACAATATGCAATAATAACAACATATTGAGTGTAAATTATTAAATTTATAAAAATAATTAAATGGACGTTGCCTTATTAGGACAATAAAGCCCTCCCTACACCTACCCCTACCCCTACCCAACAAACACTTTATTCCTACTAGGAGGCACTTTATTTTCGGTTGTTTTCTTCATTATTATTTTAAATAAATGCCTTTTTGATCTGATATGCAGTGGGAAAAGGGAGAAGAATGACTTTGGATTCAAACTCAGATCCTTCGCATCAAGTTATCCGCCATCTACCTTGTTCTCCTCACCCCTGCTCCTGTTATAAGATGGGTTTATTTTGTAATTTTGTCTGGCCCAACTAGACATTAGTGGATGGAGTTAGTTTTAAAAGCTTTTGACAACAAGGTAGCTGTTTGCTCTTGTTGTAAATAGACACTACAAAAATATCAAGTAGCACAACTGTTTTCAGCATTGATAATATCAAGAAATGTTTCTTGAGCAGCAAATCAGCTTTTGATTTCTGAAGGATCATGTGACACTGAAGACTGCAGTAATGATGCTGAAAATTCAGCTTTGCGTCACAAGAATAAATTACACTTTAAAATATATAAAAAATAGAAAAATGTTATTTTAAATTGCAATAATATATAATATTTTCACAGTATTCACAAATTAATGCAGCCTTGATGCACATAACAGATTTATTTTAAAAAACATCAAAAAATCTTTCCAACTCTAAACTTTTGAACAGTAGTGTATCAAAATGGCATGCTTTAACCATCTGATTAGTCCTCTACCATGTTACTGACACAGTACTTTCATTGTATGTAATAAATCAAGTTGTACATGCAAAGTTGCCAAAAAATGCACCAAAATACAGTTATTTGTGTACTGATAACATCTTTTGTTGAAGGTGTGTTTTCTTATTTTAAAGTTGATAGCCAGGCCAAGCAAGAGCATGGACAAAAGCTGGATTGATTTTATCAGATGTAATTAGCCTAGCAGGCTTTGCTAGTCCTGCTGGAAGTAATCATTAGCTTCTTGCTAGCTACATCTTTAAGGAACATATGTTCTCTGTTTTAATCCCGGAGCTGTAAACTACAACTCTTAAAGATGACCCAAGGAGCTTTTCATAAGCCTGCATGCTTCTTAGTATACTTGGATGATACCCATGATTTTGGCTAAGACCATGCTGATTTATCATAAGAAGTTTGTTTTAAATTACATGTCAAGGTTATTCCAAAACAGGGCACTCTCAGCTGTTTTTAATTAAATGAGCTGATGGGAACATAGTTCTCTTACATCTGAATTTTTCACCGTAGAGTTCCCTTATTTTTTACAGTTTGTTAACTTATTAGCAATGACAGATGTTATACATCACATCGAATATCTTTCATTCCCCAGTTTGAACCTTGAAATTGGTGTTTGAAACAGTCATCCAGGTTTATGATTTCTATCCCTTCAATACTTTTCTCCCTAGACATTACACATAGGCTCTTACTAAGCTCGAAATAGTTTTGAATTCCTGTATGAAAGACTGTGAAAGTAAAAACGTACGTCAGGCCAGTGGAATTCACTCTCCTTGAATATGGGATTGAAGGGAGTGCAGACTGACTCCCCTAAGGAGGAGAAGTCTTCATTAGATTAGAAAATTGTTCTATACAATGTTGGGAAATGGTCAGTGGTAGACATTTTATTAGCTTCATATTCATATATCAGTCAGTCTATGTAAACAAATGAAGGAACACTTTGTGCTGAGGTTGAATAATGCCCTACTGAGTGCATTTCAGGTCTATCACACAGTGTTGTAAGGCAAAGTTTCTCAAATTTGAAAGCTCAAGGGCACAAAGTTGGATCCCATTACATTTTTTTTTTTTTTTTTTTTTTTTTGGAGGAAATTTAACCCTAAAATGCTTAACTCTATTACATATTCATGTACAAATTCACTTGTATGTTGGGTGTGTGGTATGCAGTATAACCAAAATTTATGTCACAGTTAAAGCATTGTATTTAATTTTGTAGTTTTTTTTGCAATAAATTGAGCTCAAAACTGTTTTATATATTACATATGTCTATTTGTACTAATGAAATGTTCTCTTTAAGTTAATATCATTTGTTTTATTATACTATAGATTTCTGCTCTTTGTTGGATGTTTTAAATTATGTCACTGATGGTGCAAATGGTAAAGCCGAATCCATCATTGTACCATCGCATGGCATATATGGTCATACCAATTGTTTGTGATTATTGCTGTTGCAGTTGCCACCATGATGACGTGGCACATGGGCCACAAATATCGCAGGTGGTATAGACTACCCTGTTACATGAAAGGGACGGTCACAGTAACCGAACACGTGGTGTTTAATCACACGTGGTAACAACTATTAAGGCTCTCTTGCACCCTAAAGTGCCTTTCTTGCTAACAGTGATCTGATATAGAGGGGTTTATGTTGCTGTACAAAGTGCGGTTCCTCTTAGTCTTCTTTTCATGCAGAAATCTGATCTCAGCGTCTGAAGCTTGCTGGAGAGAGAGGAGTCAGGGTTGAGTTGAAGTTCATGGTGAGAGATATGTTTCCATGCTGTAGAGGTGTCTCGGGGTCACACACACACACCCTCATACTCACATTTATATTCATCCATCTCTTTAATGTGGTTGCTTATATTGGTACAGAATGACTGATACAGCAGATAATATCTTTCTGTTTCAAGAAGGACTGTTGATGCTCACAATGCTAACATAAATATGAGGAGTTTGTTTTTCCATGTTTACATTAGATGTTTCAGTAAGACTTTCCTGATTTAGCTAGATCAAGTGTGCCTTTAAATTTAAAAAAGGTGGATTTGTGGTTTAGTTTCCATACCTGGAAACCTGGGAGTTTATGGAAAGAGTTAGATTTTAAGACGTTAAAGGATTAGTTCACTTTAAAATGAAAATTACTCCAATCTTTACTCACCCTCAAGCCATCCTTAGATGTATATGACTTTCTTCTTTCGGAAGAACTCAATTGGACTTATATAAATAAATATCCTGATGCATCCATGCTTTATAATGCTAGTGAATGGGACCAACGAGTATGAAGTTGAAGAAAGCGCATCCATCCATCATAAACGTACTCCACACGGCTCTGGAGAGTTAATAAAGGCCTTCTGAAGCAAAGTGATGCATTTGTGTAAGAAAAATATCCATATTTAACAAGTTATAAAGTAAAATATCTAGCTTCCGCCAGAAGATATTTTTCTTACATGGAGCGTCAGTTACGCTTTTTTCACAAGTTGAATATGGAAGGCGTAGGACGTAGCATAAGTGTTTTGAACTGCGAGAGGCATTACACTTTCTTCATAAGTTGAATATGGAAAATCTGGCGGAAGCTAGATATTTTACTTTATAAATTGTTAAATATGGATATTTTTCTTACACAAATGCATTGCATTGCTTTATTAATCCCATGGAGCCGTGTGGAGTACACTTATGATGGATGGATGCACTTTCTTCAGCTTCATACTCATTGGTTCCGTTCACTGCCATCATAAAGCCTGGATGCGTCAGGATATTTATTAATATAACTCCGATTGTGTTCATCAGAAAGAAGAAAGTCGTATACACCTAGGATGGCTTGAGGGTGAGTAAAGCTTGGGGTAACTTTAATTTTAAAGTGAACTAATCCTTTAAAACCTAAAAGAAGACATTACAAGGTCTCTTTTTGTCTCTTTTGGCTTTACACTTTAATTTTCAAATAAGCAGCAAGTTGTAAGGCTATTTGAGTGAGGCATAAAACAGATATAAACTGACATGTTTTCTTTCTGCATTCCTTGCCAGGCAGCTTTATTGCTCTTTAGTTGGGCTTTATGTCAAAATCTGCACCCTGCTGAGAATGAATTTTGTAAAAAGCCTGTAGAATAATACACAATAGATACACTAGATAGATTACAGTGTGAGTGAAACAAATGTGACTAGTTAAATATGGATTTAATATATTAATGCACACATGGAAATATCAGGAAATTATATTTCCTGGTGATTTTATTGTTTATTCATTTCTATGGCCTGGACAGTTTGTTGAAATCATAAACATGCTATAGAGAACTTAATGCTAAGTTCTGAAATTTGCTAAATTAATTTTCTATAAAAACAATATTTTTAAATCCTTATCCACTCTTCATGACTACAAAGGTAATGGAAAATACATGGAAATTCATTGGCCAAAAGAAGTGGGAACACTGAAAATGGATTATTGCATGTTTTTTTTTTCGCCCCCCTGAGCACGATAGGTGGGTGTGACTGTCAGATCAAGCGGATCTTTCATTACAGACATGAAAAATCATATCAGACATCTGAGGTAGTCTGTGGCCAACAGTTTCACAGCTGTTGCTTGGTCAGTTCAGATCCTGCTTTGCTTTTGATTTCCTGTCTTTGCTCTAGAGGTAGTACTGAGCACCTGATGTGAACTGAGTAGAGCAGTTCAGCTTGCACTTCTTCTGAGAGACTCCAGTTCAAGTCCAAGTTTTATTATCTGAGTTCTGGACGGCCTGGTCTCGACAACTTTTTTTTGGCATGACACAGAGTGGGTGTTGGAGAGAAGTCGTTGGTAAGGAGGTATGCGGTGCAACATGATAGGATTTGTGAGGTTCCACCCGGAAGATGGCCTTCAAAAGTGCGTGCTGAATAATACGCCTCATCTAGACTTTGTGCGGTAGTGGGAAAGAGATGTAACAGTCTTTTGAACTCATCTGCGGCTCTTCCAAGAGAAGGCCAGCCAGATTTACGAGTCCAGAGCTGGATTAATGGTGTGGATAAAACAAGATCTGAGAGAGATGTTGCTTAACTGCTTATATTTCTTCAAGTTTTTGTGACTTCATTATCCTGCAAAATCCATTGTGCGTTATAATCTTTGGAGAAGTGTTTAGACTCTTTAAAAAAAAAAAAAAAATCTGTGAAAAAACTTTGAAAGGCCACATTATTTTGGTGAATCATTACAGTGACCTGCATTAAAGGATAGATCTGAGCTTCATCATTGTGTCCATAAATTATTATGAAAATAATTTGAATGCAGATGTGCATGTTAATCGAGAGGACTATACCAAAATGCACTGCGATAAGTTCATAACAAAAAAAACATCCAAGATGGTGGATAAAGAAATGTTGATTTGATTTTTTTTTTTTTATTATTTTAAAATTTGATTTACTTCTATTTTCAGCATCATTACTCCATTCTTCAATGTCACATGATCATTCCAAAATCATTCTAATATGCTGATCAAGAAACATTTCTGATTATTAACAGTGTTGAAAACATTTTTTTTGTATAAATTGTGATGCATTTTTTAGGATTCTTTGATGAATAGAAAGTTAAAAGAACAGAATTTATTTGAAATAGAAAGCTTTTGTAACATTATAAATGTCTTTATCGTCACTTTTGAACAATTTAATGCATCCTTGCTGCACAAAATAATTTAATAAAAATATTATTGACCCTAAAAATGAGTACATGCACTATATTTCATCTGTTTAAGAATTAAATTTGGGTCGGCTGAGTATATTTATGCTTTTTAGAGTATGCAGGTTTTAAATTAGAGCCAATATCTAAGACAATAGTTATACTGTAAAAGGAATATAATACAATTAATTTCTCCATTTGGCAATATTTCCCACTAGTTGGTTTCGCCCAAGTACCAGTGGTGTTGAAAGCTGCTCAGCAGCAAAGGGAAGTGATTTGTTTTTCAAGGGAAATGTCCCGCAGGTGCCTGTGTTACAACCTTTCCCAACACAAGGTTTGCCTGTTTAACAAAACAATATGGATGGATTCGGACTGCTGTTCCGTTTTAACCTCTGGATGCTTTAAGTCAAAGAGTTTCCCTGAGTGTCATGACAAACCTCTTTGGCAATGAGGAGGAAACAGGTTGGGAGAGTATGGTCACAGCAGAGGTGAGAGGGACCTGCATTAGGAGAGCTGGCGGATCTGATTTATCCCAGGCCTTGGGTTTTAGGTTGTAGGTATATTTTCTTTGTCTGCCTGTTTTCACTGCCGAAGAGTTTCAACAGTAGAAGTTTAAGAGAGGAAATTCATTTGATGTCCATAGACACTTGGCAGAGCACTGCATTCAAAGATTCCCATACTCAACCACACTGTTTTTCTTTCCACAGGGCTTAAGTTTTTGCAAGTCTGTGAGAGGTTTGGTAATGGCACTGGCACTGCTACAGGTTTTCAATGCTTCAGTCATTCTCCTATTGCTATTTTCCTCCATACAGTGCATTAGTAATACAAAGGCAGATGTGCACATGGTATTTCTGAATTCTAGATCCATAATCTCTTGAACACTAAAGTAAGTTTGTCGTGATTTAAAGTGCAAGAAGACCTGACCAGTCATGACAAGTCTCAAATCAGTTAAGAACGTGTTTGAAGATTCTGAGCCAGCTACTTTAAACACTTGTAAGCTCTTCTAAAGACTTTCATGCCAAATGACAGGATGATTACAGCGACCGCAGCGCACCCCTGATTAGTGAGATGTAGTTATGTGAGGGCAGAGTGGAGAGGAGAGGGATGCTTCTCTTATGTGGAGAAAGAGTAAACAAGACCCCCGCTGGCCCAGTTGACGGTGTGGTGCTTTGGTGTGGCATTTATGTAGATACCCAGTCTGCCATCTTTTTACTTCAAAACTACCATTATGGAGGTAGGTGTGGTAGAATGACTACTGTGCTCTAAAATGGCTTATCTAAAGTCTTGTGTAATTGTCATTTCCAGTAAAAATGGCAGAGAGGAGAATCATCAACATTTGTCATTATGCGTCCCTGACGTGTATGTTTGTGGAGTGCACAATGTCTCCACTTGGAGTACAGAGACCTTTGTCTCTCACGGTTATTTCCTATCATGGGGAACAGTAGGGAGAACAGGAAGTCAGTAGGCAGTTATTTCCATTGTGCCCAACTACCCTGGTGAGGTCATTGCTTCCTTTTAGGAGGCCAGGAGCTGCTTTATAAGAAGTTTAATCTGCTGTATGAATGTGAAATAATATTGGAATCCTTTTATATGGACTTTTTGGTAGGTTAGAGAATAAAAATGTGAATAAAATAAATGTAGTTATGAGTCAAAATGTGATTCTAATGTTTGACTATTATTGCCATTGACCATTTAAAGCAGGAGTGGACAACTCTGACCCTCGAGATTCATTTTCCTGCAGAGTTTAGCTCTAACCCGAATCTAACACACCTGAACAAACTAACCAAGTCTTCAGGATTACTAGAAAGCTATACAGGCAGATGAGTTTGGTTGGAGGTTGGAGCTAAACTCTGCAGGAAAATGGATCTCAAGGGCCAGATTTGCCCAGCCCTGACTGTTTGCCCAGGAATAGTCCACCCAAAAATGAAAATTCTGTCATCATTAACTCACCTCCAGATCATCCAAAACCTGTATGATTTTCTTTCATTTGTGGAACACAAAACAATATATATATATTTTTTTTTTTTTTTTGAAAAGTGTCTGTTTTTTATTTGTTCATACAATTAAAGTCAATGGGGTCCGGTGTTGTTTGGATTTTTTTTTTTTTTTTTTTTGGGTGAACTATCCCTTTAAAAACTGTGAAAAGTGAATCAATAGTATTAAAGAGTCAGTTCACCCAAAAATGAAAATTCATCATTTATGTTGTTTTAAACCTGTCTTTTGTGGAGCACAGATGGTTTTTGTGGCCATTGACT
This sequence comes from Chanodichthys erythropterus, assembly GCF_024489055.1. Classification (NCBI taxonomy): domain Eukaryota; kingdom Metazoa; phylum Chordata; class Actinopteri; order Cypriniformes; family Xenocyprididae; genus Chanodichthys; species Chanodichthys erythropterus. The sequence continues at coordinate 26,323,402 of NC_090236.1, read as the reverse complement.
TCCATTGTATGCACAAAAAAAGACCTTAGATAATTCTCAAAACTATATATTTTTTATGTCACACAGAATATAAAAGACATACAGGTTTGGAACAACATGAAGTTAAGTAAATGTTGACAGAATTTTCGTTTTACAATCCTTTTAATACTATTCAAATTGCAATTTTCTTAGAAGTGGAAAAAGTCCCTTTTCACTCACATATACAGTGGAAGACAGATAACCTAAAATATTTCATCCAGACTATGAAAGAGGACAGGTACTCTGTAGAAGTACTCCAGTCTTTTTCTGGATTAACAGTATGCTTCGATTTAGCCATGAAATGCACGGCCCAGTCTGCAGATTAGCTATTTCAGGTTTTGGAGATTACATCAGCATAACACTAACAACAGTCTGTGAATAATGAGCTTTGAGGCCAAATGCTTTGGCTGCTTTCCATGTATAAAGCGGAGGGATCATTCATGTCCAGCCTGGCATCTGACAGCCAATGTGAGATTTGGTTGCTTAGTGGGCCATCCAATCAAAATTCAGTATGACTAGTTTCTTAGATTTTAGTTAATCTGTTAATCCTCTGCCAAGACCCATTTAAAGATGTATTTGTGTAGAAACGTCATCTCTGTGTTCTTATGGAACAACTCATTCATTGTCATTGAACAACTCCAATCATTGTCTTCGCTTTACTGTTGCTCGTATTTAATTTTCTCCGGACGTCATCTGCTAATGTAGAAATTTGTGTGCAGGCAAGAGTGTACATGTGGTTAATTTGTGTAAAGGGGCCCAGGCCAGGCAAGGGTGATCAGGCTTCAGACTGTTTCTCCAGATCCTCTCTGCTTTATGCATCACCAGGCTGGCTTTCCAAACTGAGGAGGGGAGAGAATGAGAACAGGGCAGACTGGTTAGGAACATGAAATGCCTTTCCTTCTCCTCCTTTACTGTGGCAAAGCCCTGGTTTGAACACCAGATGTTTGAATATTTCCTTTATGATGTTTTTGATTAAATAGGATGAATCCTGTGCCCATAAGGAAGAATATTTCTAGAACAATATTTATGGTGACACAGTTACTTTACTTCTTTTTAATATGATAATTAGAGAGTGAAAACATCAAAGAGATGCAATGGTTTGAGTTCTCTGTATATTGTTATGAATAAATGCACGCAGTAAAATGAACAAACAAAACGCAAATTGTATGCTTATGCCAAAACTGAACATGATTTTCTGCACCTATTGCTTTGCAAATATTTAGCTCACACATTTGTTCCACCATTTTTTTTCTAGTAGTGTTTTTTTTTTTTTTATATGCAGGATAAAGCAGAACGCATATGAATTGCTTATTAATTTACAAGTTAGTGTCAGAATAAAGTGGGGTAACATGAGTGATTAGTCCATGTGTTCGCTGGTAGTGCCTGAACACAGCTGCTATTAAACGCACAAACGCTGCAGAGCCCCAGAATCTCGCATGAGAAGCTCCGAAGGCATTTTAATCAAAACAAGATGCCCCTCTAGAAGCTGGAAGGGGCACAGCTGAGACATATGCAGGACCAGCGTCTGTCAGGAACTGTGGTTAGACTGACAGATGAGCCAAACGCAGGGAGTGCCAGGTCTGTCAACAACCTCTGATAGAGCTGAACGACTTAAATGCTGCTGCTGCAGATGGAAAGATCCATCTCTGCTGTCATGTACCCTAGTACTTTTACATTTATGATTATTTCATTTCTTGGTGTGACGTTTGAGCTTAAAAGTTCTGACACTGAAGAAAACAAGTTTTGCTGAATCAAAGTACAGTTTCTGGCCCCCGACACCACAATGTTACAAGTTCCCGAGGTTGCGATGTGAGATCAGATTACTATCTGCTGCCAGAGGTCACGCTCTGTGTCAAAGTGGAAGAGACACGTCTGAAGACATCACATTTATTTATTTTTTTTAACTAAAACAATGAATTGATGGTGAGATTTGAGACCTGAGGCCGTGAAACTGAATTTGCAAGCAGAATACAGAGTGGTGAATTGCGGAATTACTGAATTTCAGTTTTCTGAAAACTTGTTGGCTCACTGGTTGCACTCACAGGTACCTCCTAAACTGATTTCCAACAGGTTTCTGATGCAGCATAATGGATCTACAACAAAATAGAGAGAGCTTTGGTGATAGTAATGTTAATATTTAATTACCACAATGCTAATTTCACTTTAAATTGTCAAATGTTGAGCAAAAACTAAAATTATACAAAAACTGACCACCAGCGGCAACTTTCAGACACCGTTTTTTATCTTCAGCCCTACTGCCAGAATTGTTTGTACAGAATAGTGAGTGATACAGTGAAACAGGGCCTAAAATCAACACTCGCCAAGTGCCAAATGCGTTGGAGTCAATCACCAGTTGGGCAGTAATGTAATATTTTTATGAATTCTACCAATGCAATGTTGTGAAAACATGAACGTAAACAAACGTGAATGATGCTCTGGACAGTTGACAGGCCAGCACTGCATCGTCACAAGAGTTTAAATCTTGGCAATTTAAATATTCAAGCGCAAGAAGACGCAAAAGGGAATCCAATTCGTTACTCACTCTCTGTGTGGAACAGTGTTAATTTTGGCAGCCATATTTGATTTAGTCTTAGTCTTTATCTTCCCATGAAAATGCTCTTTAGTATTAGTCACATTTTTGTCATTTTTGTCTTTCATATTTTAGTCTTGTTTTAGTCGATGAAAAGTCATTGCATTTTTGTCAAGTTTTAGTCAAAATACAGTTACCAACATTAATTTTGGTAGCTATTTTATACGTAGTTTTTAAACAAAAGTCATTACAATTTTTCTCTTTAGACCAGTCCATTTAAGCTTATGAAAAATGTGAATCAAGGTAACAGGCTGTAGCAGTAGCACTTCTACATATCCCTTTTCAGTGGTTATCAAACTTTTTAGAGTGTCGTACCCCCTGTTAGTGAGTTTTTGAAATGAGCGCATGCATAAGAACAACCCCCATCCTTCACAGCTCATTTCGAGGGAACGCCTCCCAAAACTCGTGCACGAGTATTGGAACATGAGTGTTTGTTTACCACCGGCATTCGCTGTGATGTGTTAGTGGATTCATTATGTCGGACTCACCGCAATCTGCAGTTGTTACTCCTGTCTCCGGACAAAAACATTGCATGCGGCGCCTGTAGAGTGTGGAAAGTTACTGGAGCGCGCAGCCGCACTCGTCTCTCACAAGGAACGTCACGTCAGCGATTGACAAGCCAGAAGGTCAATCGTTTACGCGATGATCGCTTAAACGATTGGCTGATGTTTTTAAGGCCCTACCTCGTGCACAGATGATGCATATTAATATTATTCCTTTCAGTGCACCTAATAAATAGTCTTTTATCAGTTAGTAAAGACAGTTTCAAGTAATCTTGCAAAAATGTATAAAAACATCCTCTTTAAGTCGATTTTTCTAATGCATTTTTGTTACCTTTATAAATACCTTTATAAAATAAATAATGCTTTAAATAAAAAAAATTTAAAAATCAGTAAATACAATGATGATAAAAACTATGTGATACTTTTAAATATTACATTAAAACTGCTCGTAGGTGGCGGTAAGTCACTGTTTTTATGAGTGAATCATCGAGTCATTCATTCTTTCAGTATCAAAGCAAGCGGCTGTATTTATGAATGGGTCATTGAATCATTGACGATTCGTTCAAAGCCGCAGATTCATTCACGAAACAGCTTGTGTGCTGCAGTTCTGCCGTGGCTTTTGTTGCAAAAATACCGACAATATACTGTTTAAAATGGACATCACTTAATATTACACCTTTATTTGTTGAACTGTTGTGTAAAATCAATGTCACATTTGAAATCGTGTGGATATTCGGGAAACATTGCATTCTTGCTGGTATTTGATCAACATTAAAGCTGCTGTCCGCGATTTTTGGCCCTCTAGCGGTTAATAAACAGAACTGCATGCGTCTTGCGGAGGAACATTCTAGCCGGAGCTACTTTTCTCCGTGAATGTCTATGGCGAGTCACGCAGTTACTGAGATACTCTGCAGCGAGTCCTACGAATCTGGTCTGACATAGTCCGAATATAAACACTTATTTTAAGTGTACCATAATGATTCAGGATAAGACAAAAACACGGTTTGGAAAATGGATTCATGTTGTATATTCTCATTATATAATTTTTGTAAATCTTTAACACAAAAAAAGTTGCGGACTGCAGCTTTAAAAACAATAACTCAGAAAGGTATGTTTTTATATCAAAGAGAGTTTTAATCTAAAATCTCTATGCAGTCTGTGTTTATATTTGTTCTTCATGCTAATAGTGCTAAATCCACACATTTACAAAGGTATTTTGTCGAGAACAGCACTAATGTAGCGCGATTTGCTGAGGTGGATGCAGTCAGTTTTGACCGCGAAAGATTAGGTAATTTGACTGAATGTCGTTTATTTACGCCATTTTACCTGCTAGAAATACATGCTCAGTTTTAATGTCATTTTAAGGTGAGGTAGAATTAAATGAACGACAAAGCATTTTGTTCACGTACGTCAGTTTGACAACCTCTGCTGGATATCAGCCTCCACTTTGGTCGCAGATTTACTGTGCATTCACACCGCCGCCGGCGAGAGAGTCAAAGTGACAGGAAGTCATTCATTTTCAATGAGAGCTGGCGGCGAGCTCCAGCGAGAGCGGCGCGGCGCGTCTTGGACGACTAGCACTTAACCATTAACATAAAAGCCACACTACACAAATGGCTTTTAATTGCTTTATTTCGTTAGCAAACATGTTAAGATAATTCCATCTATCAATTTCTTACTTTCACATTTAAAAGATTTCATGAGGTTAACTTATACCCTTCTTGTGGTCAGTCTGCACAAGATCAGTACTTAATTGCTTTGCGGCCCGTTTAAATAACGTTTAAGCATTCGATCTACGTCAGAGCGTCCATGAATCGTTCGACAGCGTTGATGGCAGGGCAGCCAGAGCGAATTTTGATGCTCTCGCCAGCAGCGGTGTGAACGCACAGTGAGTCAGCAAACGAGCAGCGCAATATACCAACTGAATGACACTTTAATTTAAGTAGAAAATCTCAAACGAAGATCGCTGAACTGCAGCTTACTTGTCTGTGTTTTCAGATCATCTGCGCTTCCTCAGTGTAGAAAGAGCGCATGTGCGTGGTTGCCAGATTGCAAAGATTAAGTAAAATATGTTCTTTTAACAGAAAATCTCTGATTGGGGGTTTAAATTTTGGAAATCTGGCAACCGTAAGCATGAACGACAAAAATAAAATGTAATTTCAAAAGAGTGATTTTGGTAAAGTTTTTACTCTTTTAGCCACTTCAGTCTTTTTCGTCAACGATATTGTATGTGTTGATTTAGTTACAGTTATCGTTTAATGATATTGGTGTCTTCTCTCATCGTCTAGTTTTAGACATGGAAAAATAGGTCATCAGCGAACATCTTTCGTCATAGTTTTAACGAAATTAACACTGGTGTGGAAAGTATTGTGGACGCACACATTTGAAGCGTGCCCAGAAAGTTGCGTCTTAGACAGCGTGCAAATACTGAATTGAGTTCTCTTTCATGTCTTCTTGCACTTTAATGGACAAATTCACAAAAAAAAAAAAAATGTCCGTCTCGAGTTTCCTTGTAAATATAGTTGGTTTAAAGGTACAATTTGTGATATTCTTTTCCGCTAGAGGTCGCTAGAAGCCTATTCAAAACAAAGGCGTAGTTTGATGACGCCAAGTTTTAGAGCGGAAACTTGGGACATGTGGTCTCCATCTCAACGGACGATGCAAAAGAATAGTGATTGGAGTCTGGAAGAACTCATGTTCGTGGATGCGATTATTAACGTTACTGTAGTAAGAAGCTGAGCAGGAGCGAGTGTTGCGGGAGCTGAACAAGGAGCTGGAGCGATTGATCAACACACGCCTCACGAGCAGCGGGACTTTTATTATGACACAGTCGCCAGCGCCGCTTCCGCTTTTCCGGTCATGAGTTTACGGGAGTTGTCCTTGTCGACAGAACCAGCGGCAGATGGTAAACAGTAATTATGTTCCATAAATAAGTAACACAATCCACCATAAAACGTGCAAGAAGTAAATAAGGAACTGCTTGAAGCAACTAGTGGTTTGCTGGACGCTAGACACTACTTCCGCATTTGTCCACGGCACTGTTGTCATGTGGTTTCTACGTCAGTAAAGGCGGTAACAAAGGTAACTGACGTCATTGACAGGCGACTGCACTGCCCCGTGTCACTGTTTAGAATGGGAATTTTCTCATGATTTACAAGTAGTTGAAAACATTAGAGATATTGTTTGTAATCAGCTGGACAAAATATATAACACTAGCCTAGTGGTTTTTGGATATTTTACTGCAAAAACTTTACATATTGTACCTTTAAGTGAACGTAAACAGTAGAGATAGATGGCATTAGAAGTGTATTGGATCCGTGCATTATGTTTTAAAGTGACGGCAGCCTAATATTTCTGCTGCTATCTGTTTTTAATGTTAATCAAACAACAAAGGACAAAGAAAAAAGTCATTTACTGCACTTGACTGAATAAATTTTGTAACTGTAATAAGGATAAATCTGTTTAATTTATACAGTGAAGACTATCCAGTGTTATTTTACATTTTGATTACTTTATTTAATGTCTCTACCTGAAAACTACTGTTACTTGTCTTTAATAATGTTTTAAATTTATATTTGACAGTAAAGGATACACCTTCAAAAACTGATCAGATGAACGTATCTCAGTAGGCAGGATCTTACACAATCATTGGATTCTGACATACCTTCCTGACTCCTTAAGCTGCCTGTGGAGGCAGCATTTTTCAGCTTTTGGACACAATCCAAAATTCAAAGACAGTTTTCCACCCAGGTCCACAAAAGTTATTTTCTCAAATGTAATGAAATATATGAACCCTCAAACTAAAGTGTTTTTTAAACTTTGAAAACTGTTATTCAAATACTTTTTCTCAAATTAAAGGTTTGCCAAAACATTTTGTGGAACATACTCAGTGTTTTTCTCACCAGTGAGAGGGAAATTGAAAACCTTGAGTGAAGTATGCTTTGAACAGGGTGGGAAAATTGCTGTTGCTCCCTTTATATACTCTGGTATCAGGTAGCATTTTTTTTTTTTTTTTTAATATGTGGGGTACATAATAGCTTTAGGTTTTTTCAATGTATTGTGAGTGTGATGGATTATATAACAACATATTTGCAACTTTGACTAATGTGGTGTTTGCAATCTGCCTTGCACGTTTAACGCAACTGCCAGAGCTGAATTTTTAGTTTTGGCTAGTGGTGATTCCCCTGATAGTGGTCTGCGTGGAGCTGTGCAGTCATCTGTGCATGAGTAAACAACATGAGTGAGTGGGTCTGACCTCCCGTTCACCCTCATTCCAGACCCATTGGAGTCTGCTCAAAACATGGAAGCTGACCTTAACTCCAAACATCTCATTTTCATCCTTCAAAAGGTAGAAGATTTTAACTGAGATTATGGTTAAAGGGTCCTGTCTTAAGATAACCAATCTGCATTAGGCATATTTGCGAGCAATTACCCCTGGAACACTCCTGAGATGAAACAGGACTTTTGTTGTCAAATTTGTAACCATGATTCCCTCCCAACCCCTCCTTCTCTGTGCAGTTTTTCCATTTGGTGTTTTCAAAAAGACTGTGAGAACATAGCATATCTATCAGATTTAATTATTCAGAAGCAGACTATGAAGTATGTATGAATAAAGGTCTTAAAGTTCAACAGCAGGAAGCTTTTGTAAGAGGAACAACTAATCAATCCCAGAGCTGACAGCTGTGCAATTAATAATGATTGTACAGGCCACATGAGCCGCGTCGTCTCAGATTATAGAGGTGTGCAGGAAAACATTCCTGGCTGACAGCGTTCAGAGGTCATTGAGTGACGGGATGCTGAACAGCTGGAGGAGTGATGAGTCTGAGAGTTCACAGCAGACTTTGCTGAAGTGAGATGACATTCCTTACATTCCTGTCTGTCGATTTTTGGTCTATGTATTTTAAAACGAACACCTATCTCGGAGCCAGGCTATGGGAAGAGCTCAACCTGATATTGAACATTTGCTCTCAATCTTTTGGCTAAATGAATTGCATGCTTTGTGGCAGAATTTTGCTGAATAGGTTGCAAAATTGCTGTGTTTGGTTAATGTTTGGAAACTGTTTGCGTTATTTGAATGTTGCAGCTGCAACTTGGATTCCTAATGGTTCAGATTCTTAGGGCCCATTGCAGTATTGCAGTATATACATCATAAATAGGAGCTTAAGGGGGACCTGTTATGCAAAATTCATTTTACATAATTTTACCACCATTTTACCACCCTATAATGGTAATAACCCACCCACTCCTCATTTTTAAATCCCCATAAATCATAAGCAGTGTCCTAGAACAAGCCATTTGCAGATTCTAGCTTTTGTGACATCACAAATGCTTAGGCCCAGCCCACGACTGCTGATGGACTCCGCCCTGAGTGAGCTGTACGCAGTCCGCCATGTTTATCTCCTCGCCAGAGCATTTAACAGCAGCATTCAAGCAATAAATGTAATCTTATTAAAGCTTCTAAGTTATGCAATCAAGAGCAGTGAGTGATTTTCTGTTTTTCTTTTGTTGTTTGATTCATATTAACAGCATATACAGCAGTAGATACTGTATATTATGTTGCTGTCACTTTAATACACAGATGTAATATACACATGCGATTTCTTTTGCACCTGTTTACGTTCACAGACATAACCGACTGTGTTTATGTGAACTTTGTGTGTTTTTGACATAACCTTGTGTGTATTTGACAGTTTTAGCACAATAACACGTGAAAAAGAACTTAGTTTAATACTCACGGAACCGTGATAGAGATGATAATCAAAACCAAACAGAGGTTTTGTTAGTTTTTGGCACAGTATCCGAGGCACAAGCTGTAGGCTCCGCCCTCTTCTGGAAGTAGCTCTTTTGCATTTAAAGATACATGCACGAAAACAGCATGTTTTTCCTTCCATTCAAAAATGGCCACTTACAACACGGTATAATAAATGATCTGTCGGGTATTTTGAGCTGAAACTTCACAGACACATTCTGGGGGGACTTATATGACATCTTGTAAAAAGGAGCATAATAGGTCCTCTTTAAATAGAGATAAGAGGGCTCAAAAGTTTGGAATTGAATTTACACATTTTCTTCATTAATTTGTTTTCAGTCACTCAGAGTGCTTGGGTGAAACATAATACAATAGTTCTAAGATCAAACTACCTCAAATTTAACCTAGTCCTGTTTTCAATATAAAGCAGTGATGCTTTTTAAATATATATTTATATATATCTATACAATGAGAGTCAATGGGGTCGTTGTTTAGACTTTGAATTTCATTGAATGGATAAAAACAGTGACAACATTCTATATGTTTAAAACAACATGAAGGTGAATAAATGGTGACAGACATTTCATTTTGGGGTGAATTATCTCTTTTGTGATGGGTGATTTTATTTCAGTTAATAATTAAAAGTCAATATCAAAATCACCAGGCTAAGCAATTTTTGTGTGCCATTTCACAAACAACGTCTTTACACTTATTCCAGCTCCCTGTTATTTTTGATGAGAAAGAGATGCTGGGAAAGTAAACTGTGCTACTTGGGTTGTGAACCTGGTTGCAAACAAGCCTAAAACATTGGAAACTTTGTTTCAAAGCATTGCTGCTTTGAAACATTGGATGCTTTATTTTTGTCTGCATTTTTTTAAAAGCTTTTGTCAGATTCAACATTAGTCAGTGGATTAAATGGCTAGTTGGCAGCTTGTCTCTGGAGTAGTTTTATGTCTGAGAACCTCATTACACCTGCCTGGAATACCAATCCACAGTCTAGTATGCACCAACTCTCTGCTGAAAAGAGGAAGAAGGCCCCCCTTGAACAATTCAAACAAACACTCCAGAGGTATTTCACATTTTTCAAGGTTCAACTACCAATGATTTGTAGGAAAAACCGTTTAAGTTGTACATTGACATTAATAACGTTTTAGTTTAGCTTCAAGTTTCATGTTTTCACCTCATTTTCATTAGATTGCAACCAGAACAGGCATGGAACAGTCTTTAAATAAATGCAATAATGAGATACAATTCGTGGCTAGAGGTAATTATGGCTTCTGTGGCATTATATGTGGTTTTGGGTTAAATCTGGCAAAGTTACTTCTTTAAACCAGAAGTTTTGGGGGATTTACAAGAAAATAACTGCAGCAAATAAAACTTGGAGGCATGGAGAGAAACAAAATAGACTTTTTTCCTGTATCAAAAACATTACTAAAAAACATGCAGATACTTTAAGGCTAAAAAATGTATATTCAAGAAACTTAAGAAGCAGTCTGAAAATGCAAAAGTGCCAGAAGCAGGTTTCTCCATATGTTTGAGGTCACTGGATTGCTACAGAGCTACTCTTGTGGAGGTTTCACAGATGAACCATTGATTTAACACTAATAGATGGAGGATTAGTAGATATTTAATCCTCTTCTAAGCAGCATGACACACTTCAGTATCAACTGCTTTCCAGTCCTCAGAGAAGCTTTAAGCTGCTGAAATCCCATTGTGTGCTTGAGTAATGTATTACAAATGTGGAAACAGACACTGGCACCCTGATTACGGCTGCTACTTTAATGTTTAGTCGAAGAAAAAAATCTGCATATGAGTGTATAATCTGTTAACTCAGGAAATATTCTTTTAGCCACCTGTTGAGTTTTGACAATAAGCAACTTTACACTTCTAGCATTTAGCAAGATAAATTGAGCAAGACGTTCCCTGGTGGTTAAAACCCGCAAACAACTTTCATATAGGCACTCCAGTATTCTTTCATACATTCATAGCGACTGACCATGTGTTCTTGATGCTCATTGGATTACTCTTAAATCACATCAGGTTGGACACAAATGTGTGGAGTTCATGCAGCCCAATTGCTGCTGTCATTAAAGATAATGGGAAATTCTGGAATTCATTCAACTGTGATCTTTAGGACCCCTCTGTGTCAACTAATAAGACAGCAGTCAAAACCAAGTTGGCCACTTGATAATTTGGCTGATTGGCTCATGTCCATAAATGAAACCATGTCAAATCAGCTACTGGTTTAAGATGGGTTTTCCTGCAAGGTTAATGCTTTGAAAATGACCACAAGCTCCTCCTGATATTTGTTCAACTAGGATCTAATGCCTTGTATTAGCTGTGCATAGCAGTGTAATTCAGCTGGTAGTGAGAGCGGTGATCTATCGTGTGAGTCAGCGATCAGTGCCAGCCTACACGGCTACTTCCAATTCTTCATCTTTAGTGGTGACATTAAAACGTAATTGGCTTCTACTTCTTCTGCCAACTGTAGTGGCTCCCCATAACATTATGGGGCTTTGGCTGCTCTGAGGACTAAGTTTGTGAATGTGGTGGCTGTAGCCATTCACTCAAAGCTAAATGTCTCTGTCTATGTTCCCTTCCGGCACTATAAGTTGTGTGGGGGTTTTGTCCTTACTGATTTCTATTTCTTAAAGCATTTTGTATTTACTTTATTAATTATATGGTTTGGAACAAAGACTAGAATAACACAAGACACATCACTATTGTTTTGAATGGGAGAAAGTGCAATGCGCAAAGTGGCGGAATAAGTCCCGCCTTCCAAGTAAGAGCCAATCACCAATCGGTAAAGTCATCGCGTCACTGCAGCGGCCGTTAGAAGCTCCGGTTCCTATAGAAACAGTCAGACACACCTTCGAATTGAGACACAAACGCATTTAGACCTGCGTTTTCACATTAGCTTGATCCAGCCTAAAAAATATCAGGGTTTTTTGTCATGATTCGAGCGTTTGGAACCAAAATTTATGAGATAGTTGTTGGCAGATTTTATTGGTAATTTCAAATATGAAATTTAATCGAAAGCTTGGCAAACAACTTTGGAGAATTTGATGTTCCCCATTCAAAGAGATAGGAGCTGCACTTGAATGCCTGAGAGGCGTTTCAAAGATGGCCGAGTAAAATGATTTGTCTTAAAGGGACTTTGGTTCAATAGCAAATTCTGAATAACATCCAATAAAAAAATGTACAAAAAAATACTGTAACCAAATGGTGTTTACTACCATTAACAGTTCTTGCACATGCATTTTTTCATTTTTTTTGAAAATGAAATATTTTACCACGTTTTTGTTTATTTAGTATTGTTGTTTAATATAGGCCAAATATTTTAGAGATTTATGTAACATGTAACACTTTCTTTCAAATATTTAATCAGAACAGAAGCTAATTTGTCGATCAATGGACTTAAATATCTTGTGATGTTATAGAGATATGATCTTCATAGGCAGTGCTTGATGACTGAGTTTGCTGGCTCTCAGATTCTTGTCAATAGAAGCATATCCCTCATATATGGGATATGATCATGCGCTTCTGTTTCCCATTACTCAACACGATGCACAGTGAAACCGTAGGAGACAAAAACATCTGTCAAAAGGAACAATGGGGTCATCATGCCCATAAATTAATGGAAATAACAGAGTTATGGCTTCAGTTCTGCTGAACAATACATATTCCAGTTAAGCAGCTCGCAGTTTAATCAAATGGAATAATAAAAGCTTAGTAACCCTTGATCCTCATCCAATCATTACTGTCCTGATGGTTTGGGAAAAAATAAATAAGGCCTGATACATTATATCTGGGGTTTCAGGCACAAACCGGGCCAGATCCTACAGTGGAGGAAATTCATGGGAGATTAGTCTGTGAATATGGCTTTTGCAGGCTGTGTGTACATGCTAGATCTCAACACCACTGCCAGGGAGTCATTTTTTCTTAAGCTATGAAACACTTTCTTCCTCAGTCATCATTGCGGGATGGAGCCAAGCGCTTTGCATGTGCAGAAAGACAATGCATTAACTGAGGAAATGATTTGGAAAAGAAAGACTGAGATTTGTTTACAATATTTCAACAACTTGTCTGTGTTACATAATGATGTTCTCAGAGTGGTTTGAGTGCAGTATCATAGTGCATTCTTGTCTTTCTTTCTCTGACTTTCCTGTCTGTTTTTCTATTTCCCTTCTTCCCAGATTCGGACCTTAGCATGCGAACAGTCAGTACGCCAAGTCCAGCTCTGATTTTGCCACCTCGTTCATCTTCAGCCGTACTTAATGGCTCATCTACATCCTCTTCCACGTTTGGCACAGAAACCATCGCCATGGTCCACACGCCGCCCACTTCCCTCACCCATCCTCAAAGAGGCCTGCGGCAACCGAGAGACCAGCAGGGGGCGCCCATTGACATCCTCCCTGACCATGCTTTCCTACAGATCTTCACCCACCTGCCCACCAACCAGCTGTGCCGGTGCGCCCGCGTGTGCCGTCGCTGGTACAACTTGGCGTGGGATCCCCGCTTGTGGAGAACTATTCGTCTAACGGGAGATGTGCTACACGTGGACCGTGCGCTTCGGGTTCTCACTCGCAGACTGTGCCAGGACACCCCCAATGTGTGTCTGACCCTGGAGACGGTGGTGGTCAGTGGCTGTCGGAGACTGACTGATCGAGGACTGTACACGGTGGCACAGTGCTGCCCGGAACTCCGGCGCTTAGAGGTGGCCGGCTGTTATAACGTGTCCAACGAGGCTGTGTTTGAGGTGGTGTCACGCTGCCCCAACTTGGAACACCTGGATGTTTCAGGTAATTCATTTTGAGTAATAATGTTTGGGTTTATTACTAGTATTTATCTGTTCTAAACAGGTGCTGCCAACACTGAATGCAATCAGAAGACATTAAATGTTTAAAGGGTTAGTTCACCCAAAAATGGAAAATAATGTCTTTTATTACTCACCCTCATGTCGTTCTACACCCATAAGACCTTCGGAACACAAATTAAGATATTTTTGATGAAATCCGATGGCTTAGTGAGGCCTCTATTGTCAGCAATGTCACCGAACCTCTCAAGATCCAGAAAGGTACTCAAAACATATTTAAAACAGTTCATGTGAGTACAGTGGGTCTACCTTAATATTATACTTTTTGTGTGGAAAAAAAACTAAATAATGACTTTTCAACAATATCTAGTGATGGCCGATTTCAAAACACTGCTTCGAAGCTGTACAAATCTTTTGTTGCGAATCAGTAATTCGGATTGCATATCGCATAAACTGCCAAACTGCTGAAATCATGTGACTTTGGTGCTCCAAACAACTAATTCGAAACAAAAGATTTGCACAAAAAGTATTCTCGTCACATTATAATATTAAGGTAGACCTCACTGTACTCACATGGACTGTTTTAAATATGTTTTTAGTACTTTTCTGGATCTTGAGAGGTTCAGTGACATTGCTCTCAATAGAGGCCTCACTGAGCCATCGGATTTCATCAAAAATATCTTAATTTATGTTCCGAAGATGAACAAAGGTCTTACGGGTGTGGAACGACGAGAGTGAGTAATTAATGACATCATTTTAATTTTTGGGTGAACTAACCCTTCAATATACAGTTCTAGCAAGATTTTAGACCAATGAGATTTCACATTGAGTGGGGTTACCTAGCTATATCAAGTGGCATCCCAAAACAGCACCAAAATTGTTACGTTGTAATTGTTATGTTGTGTAATTAAATACACAAAATTATATACATAGGCACAAATGTATGCAAAATTATTTATGACTTACACTGAATTTTGAAAATGGATTACTTTTCATTTCTGAAAGTCTCTTGAATTTCAATGATCTCATGGTCTTAGCTGCCACATATCAAATTGTGGTTGGCACAGACTATGTTTATCTTCATTGTTAGTGAAACAGGATTTAATTTAAAGGTGCCCTAGAATTAAAAATTGAATTTACCTCAGCATAATTGAATAACAAGAGTTCAGTACATGGAAATGAAATACAGTGAGTCTCAAACACCATTGTTTCCTCCTTTTTATATAAATCTCATTTGTTTAAAAGACCTCCGAAGAACAGGCGAATCTCAACATAACACCGACTGTTACGCAACAGTCGGGATCATTAATATGTACGCCCCCAATATTTGCATATGACAGCCCATGTTCAAGGCATTAGACAAGGGCAGGCAGTATTAACGACCTGGATCTGTGCACAGATGAATCAACAGATTAGGTAAGCAAGCAAGAACAATAGCGAAAAATGGCAGATGGAGCAATAATAACTGACATGATCATTGATATCATGATATTTTTAGTGATATTTGTAAATTTGTCTTTCTAAATGTTTCATTAGCATGTTGCTAATGTACTGTTAAATGTGGTTAAAGTTACCATCGTTTCTTACTGTATTTACGGAGACAAGACTTATTCGTTATTTTCATTATTAAACACTCGCAGTCTGTATAATTCATAAACACAACTTCATTCTTTATAAATCTCTCCAACAGTGTGTAATGTTAGCTTTAGCCACGGAACACTATCAAACTCATTCAGAATCAAATGTAAACATCCAAATAAATACCATACTTACGTGATTAGACATGTTGCATGACGAACACTTTGTAAAAATCCATTTTGAGGGTTATATTAGCTGTGTGAACTTTGTTTATGCTGTTTAAGGCAGTCGAGAGCTTTGGGGTGGGGAGCACGAGAATTTAAAGGGGCCGCAGCCTGAATCGGCACATATTTAATGATGCCCCAAAATAGGCAGTTAAAAAAATTAATTAAAAAAATCTATGGGGTAGTTTGAGTTGAAACTTCACAGACACATTCAGGGGACACCTTAGACTTATATTACATCTTTTGAAAATACGTTCTACGGCACCTTTAAGTTTATTCTAACTTGTGTAGTCTTGTTCATGTTTTTAAAGATGAGAAACTATAGTTGTATTTTATAATTTGCATTCACCTTTGAATTTCTCCTGCGGTCCACAATCCTATCAGAACAGTCCTGTGATATTTGGCAAAAAAAGGAAATAATGACATATATGAGTATTGACTTGACACAATTATATTTAATTTGACATTCTCAACCTAACATGTCAGTAAAGTTGCTGTGTTGGTCTACAAACTCTGTAAAAACCCAGAAGGATTTGTATTCAGCTTTATAAATGACTTCCTGAATCAGAGCCAGACAGCCTGTGCTTCACCTGCTTTGTTGTCCAGCACAGAAGACAGTTGAGTCCTTTTTTTTTACTCACAGAGATTATTCTGAAATGTCCAGGACTTCCTCTTGGAAAAGCTGGAAAAGGTATTAATAGCTCTGGCATTCTATCTCTGCTCTCTATACTTCCCAAAAGAAACATAAGCCCAAGCAGAACCAGGACCTCTGACTTTAAGGTGCTTTGGGAAAATCTGCTACCCTAATTTAGAGAATCAATGATCAACCATGTTTTGCATTAAATAAATGGCTATAAAAGTAGATTATTAAATGTGCATATAACTTAAACTCTTTTAAATGAGCCTTTATATGAATCTTTGTCCATTTCTCCAGTTTGTTTTCAGTATTGTGTTCTCAGTTATTAATGACTTTACCTGGCAACATTTTAGCCGGATTTCCTTTCAGTTTTCTTACAAGTACTACATTTCCCAAAGGACCATATAGAATTTGACAATGTAGGATTTAGTGAATATGTCAGAAAATAATACTCCTCCTCCTCATGCCCTCAAGTCCCTTCCCTGGTGTTTTATTTCCAACTTCCTGCACTGCACTTCCTGTGTAAGCACGTTGTTGTTTTCCCTGTGTGAGTGCAGGGGTCCGGCTGGAGTCCCTCTGCTGTTAGACTCGAGCTCTGCATTCTCACTGTGCTCCTAAAGGAGACATAGGGAGATCCCATCCCCCACTCTTCCTGATATGACTCATTTCAGATGTCTCTCCAAGGTTTAAATCAAACCCTCTGTTGCCATTTTCATGTTCTTCAGATATTCTGCAATAACCTTCAGCTTTAGTTCTATTGTTAAGTCTGATGTTGGTGTTTCATAAGTAAAATCAGATGACACAGGTGAAGAACAGACAGCGGAGTAGATACATTTCTCAGATGGCATGTTTTACATCAAGGCTTTCTTCTGTGATTTCTATAAAAACAGATCTGAAACCAAACATTTGGTATTTCTTTTCATGTGCATCTGACAACATGAAAAACTCTTTGTCTTTTGGGAGTAAAAATCATCACATGCTCATGGTTCTGAAGAAATGTTTTTGGATTTTTCTTTTTCATAATGGTCAAAACTATCCCTAAATAATTTATCTTCAAAGATGAAATGTGTAATTTTTCATAAAATACTTACTCCTATTGCAACTTAATATGCAGAGACAGCTATAAGTAAGAAAAAAAGAAGAAGAAAAAAATCACAGAGCGTATTTGGTACTCAAAAAATAAAGCAAAATATATGGGTGCTCCAGATAGGACATGTATTTTTGAATATCCCCTCGCAATATACCTTGCAATCGCTCACATAGATTATTATAGACAGACGTACACTATCCTAAAATGTTAATATGCAGCTTAAATGCAGACAACTTTTATATAATATAAATAATATATAATAACTGTATAAAACTATAACTAATATTTATCATTAGGGCCCGAGCACTGATGGTGTGAGGTCCCAATATTGTAATTGCTCTGTCTATTATTTTTATTCTCCGAAATTAATTGCATTTTTGAGGGCCTAAACATGCTCGAAAACTCATGGAACTTTGCACACACGTTAGAAGTGGTGAAAAATGACATCTGATATGGGTTTTAGAATTAGGTGTGGCAAAATGGCTCGATAGCGCCACCTACAAAATTTCAATTAAGCGCCCTTCGCATTACATTTCACGTACAAGTATGAAATTCGGTAGACACATACAATAAAAGTCCCTAGGAGCAAAATCTGAAAACCCAACAGGAAGTGATATATTTTGAATTTTCTCTGCAAAATTTTCTGCAGTTTTTGACATTTCCAGACGCTGTATTATAACAAACTCCTCCCCAGAGATTTTATCAGATAAACATCATATTTAGTCAGTCTAATTTAAAGGCTTTTGCGACATTAAATTGCGAAGAGTGTGTCTGTGGCTGCCTGACAAAATTCGATGTTTCGCCATGAAACAGGAAACTGTTTCCTGTTGTAACTCGGGCATACAATGTCCGATCTGCCCCAAACTTCACATGTTTGATAAGAGTCCTGCCAATATTCAGTTATAGTAATTGCGCCGCCCACTGGCAACAGGAAGTGATGTGTTTAACACTGATATTCACTACTAGCAGCATACTAAAATATGCAATTGAGTGCTAAACATGCTAGCAACACTTAGCTGAGTGCTAAAGCTTGCAATTATTGTCATGAAACAGGAAGTTGTTGTAACACAAGTATACAATGTCCAATCTGCCTCAAACTTCACATGTTTGATAAGTGCCCTGGCCTGAAGACATCTATATGGCAAAATTTAGTTATAGTCATAGTGCCACCAGCTGGTGGCAAGAAGTGTGGCAAATACAAATCTCTGATGTTGTCCTCTTATATTTATATACTTAAATGCATATTGCCCACCGTGCTCTGTTTTCCTAAAGCCAGCGGGTGGTGGTGGCACTGGTGCAAGGGCCCTTTCATCACTGCTTGCAGCTTTAATTATTTTTGTTATTTAATTTGGTGAAATTATACAATTCATCTCTAAATACAAGGTTTTGGTTAAACATCAACGTTAATATTCTTTACTGTCTTTGTTCTCTGCAGGGTGCTCTAAGGTAACCTGCATCAGCCTGACTCGGGACGTATCCGTGAAACTCTCCCCTCTTCATGGACAGCAGATCTCTATCCGCTATCTTGACATGACGGACTGTTTTGCTTTGGAAGACGAAGGCCTGCACACCATTGCAGCTCACTGCACTCAGCTCACCCATCTCTACCTGCGGCGCTGCGTGCGTCTGACTGACGAGGGCCTGCGATTTTTGGTCATCTACTGCCCATCTGTGCGGGAGCTTAGCGTCAGCGATTGCCGCTTCATCAGTGACTTTGGCCTGCGGGAGATCGCTAAACTAGAGGGCCGCCTGCGGTACCTCAGCATAGCGCACTGCGGCCGCATCACAGACGTGGGCGTGCGCTACGTGGCTAAATACTGCATCAGACTGCGTTACCTGAACGCTCGTGGCTGCGAGGGACTGACGGACCACGGCATTGAGCACCTAGCCAAGAACTGCCTCAAGCTCAAGTCCCTGGACATTGGGAAGTGCCCGTTGGTGTCGGATGCAGGCCTGGAGCAGCTTGCACTAAACTCGTTCAACCTGAAGAGACTGAGTCTGAAGTCATGCGAGAGCATCACGGGCCGTGGGCTGCAGGTGGTTGCGGCAAACTGCTTCGACCTTCAGCTGCTGAATGTACAGGACTGTGACGTGTCACTGGAGGCGCTGCGCTTTGTCAAACGTCACTGTAAACGCTGCGTCATTGAACACACCAATCCAGCCTTTTTCTGAGAGCTGCACACATGAGATTGTGTGGATGGATTTGAGAAGATAATCTCTTTTGACCCGGGCCGGTGACGTCTCTGCTATACAACATAGTGGAGATTTGCACTGCTCCACCTCTGTATTTAATTTGCATGGTTGAGAGAAATCTTAACTTTTTAATTCATCTATTTATATTTTTATTCACTTATATATTTTTTTTTGATTACTCATCTTTTCTATGTCAGATTGTATTACATGTAACATGTACATTTCAAGCAATGAATTTTCATGAATGCAATTTGTTGATGCATAGAGGATTACATGATGTGACTTTAACCAGAAATGAAACTATTTTGCAGAACTACAGTGGCCCATAATTCAATTTCTTCAGTGTTTACATTTGATATCTCTCTTATGAATGTTTTGCTTTGTTTCATCATGTTAGCCTTGTAACAGCTTGGTTTCTATCTTGGTTTCATTGCCAAGGAATTTTACCAAACAGTGCCATTTTTGTTGTGACGTTCACCTTTGTAATGGTCAATAAGGCTTGTTTCGGGTGTTTAACAAATGGATGACCACGGTGGAATAAAGAGGTCTAAGCCATATCAAACAAAATCATGTCTGCTTTTATCCCTGAATGAAGATGCATGGGTTAAAATGCAGATGATCTCAAAATCAAGTGTCTTTGTCAGTTTGTGTTCAAAAGAGAGTAAGCATCAAGGAACATAGATGTTTTTATGCAGTTTATTGTTCGATCTATTTAGCATCTATCCAAACACTCTACTGATGCTAATATGATGCTTCAAACATGCTTGGCTCAGAAGTTTTCAGTCTATAATGTCTGGTTTCATTTGTAGACGTCCAGATTCATTGCTAAGACTTAGTTTCAGTTGGGATATCCAATTTATACTTTAAAGAATCAAGTGTGTAACTGAGTCCACTTAAGAAGAGTTGTATAGAACCAAATTGCAGTTTTATTAGAGTAAACGAGAACAAATACAACATAAACAGACTAAAACAATGACCTGAACAAACTTGAAACTTGAAAACATGAAAACTCATCAAACAGTTGTTACACAAACAGAGCTAGACAAAAGACAATGGTAACATGAGGGTGATATATATACACAAGGACTAATCACATAACAAGGAATACCTAGAAGCAATCAAACAACAAGCCAATCTATGGGTGGCTCCAGAATCCTTACACCCAAAACCCAAAATAACATAAGTCCAGGTGAGCGGAGGCCTTCCAGGGTGAGGGTTGGAAGGTCAGGCCTGCGATGTGGAGGGCCTGGACCATGGAGCAGTGGTAAATCCTATGGGGCCTCGGGCGGCCATGGTGGCGCCAGTAGCGATGGAGTTCACCAGGGTGGAGCTAGAGAAGGAGATGACAACCTCAGTAGAGCAGTAGTCCTCTATAGTGGAGTTGGTGGGTCAGGAGGCCATGGCGGATCAGGAACATGGACAGCATTCATGACAATGACATGGCTGGTATGGACGGACTCTTTAGATGTGACATGGCTGACATGGATGATCTCAATGGATGTGACATAGAGCATGTGGCCATGACTTGGGGCAAACACAGTTTATGGATGGCCTCGTGGCCGAACTGTAGCAGTCTCCGCAGCCGCCTCTGGAAGAGGTCTAGTGGTCGCCACCACTGCCTCTGGAGGAGCAGCGGAAGTGTGTATGGCCTAAACACACAAGATGGTGGTGGCCACCACTGGAAGCACTGCAGATAATGGGATGACCTCCAGAACCACTAGACTTAGGACTACCGGACTTGACCTGCTTGACCATGAACCCCAGTTGCGGATCCGTAACACTGGCAGTTAGTCTCGTCCACCTATTAGCTGGAGCTTGGTTACTATAGCCCCCCTCCAAAACGCAGGACGTGATGAGGCTCTGCCGTGGCGGCCATGACGTGATGAGGCTCTGCCGTGGCGGCCATGACGTGATGAGGCTCTGCCGTGGCGGCCATGACGTGATGAGGCTCTGCCGTGGCGGCCATGACTTGATGAGGCTCTGCCGTGGCGGCCATGACGTGATGAGGCTCTGCCGTGGCGGCCATGACGTGATGAGGCTCTGCCGTGGCGGTCATGACGTGATGAGGCTCTGCCGTGGCGGCCATGGCGTGATGAAGCTCTGCCGTGGCAGTCATGAAATGACAAAATCAAAGTAAATCAAATCAAAATCAAAGCAAAAAAAAAATGTAAAAAAGAAATTTGGTTGGTAGCTTTGTGATTTTAGTCTCATTAGATCTCAGTGCAACGTTTGATACTATTGACCACAATATACTTGTCGTTTAGAAAAGACAGTGGGAATCTGGGCATGGCGCTCAAATGATTTGTCTTTTATTTTTAAACTGACTGATATTTGTTTAATTATTTTCAATTTCAACTCCACAAATGCATGACTCGTATTATGTCTTTACAAAGTAAAGATAATATTGTGGGTAGGACTAACAACTGACAAATCATCATTTTGAGAAGTGCGAAGCGTATGATATGCACCTATAGTAATAGGTAAAACTAAGAAACTGCCTGCAATGAGCTGAGTGCAGTGAGCTGCAATTGTGTGCAGGCCTTTGTCTTCCAAAGCAAAACAGTCATTTCAAGATAGTGGATAGAGAGATCTGCCCACCTGTAGCATTGCCACTAGTATGCAAAGAGTAATTATTTACAGTGTTGACACTTCATAACTTCTGGATTCACTCTGCCATTCTGTAAATAAGCTTCTGGGCCATATCCTGATTTATGGTGATCCATTCTTGCCCAATTAGTGCTCGGAGTTGATCACAATTTGTTGGCTTCTGCTTGTCCACCTGCCTTTTGAGGATTGACCACAGGTTCTTTATGGGATTAAGATTCAAGGAGTTGCTCCATTATGCTGGAAAATGCACAGATCATCACCAAATTGCCCCTGGATCAATGGGAGAAGTTTGGTCTTGCAGGAGAGCCCACTCACTTGGATGAAAAGCAGCCCCACACATGGATGGTCTAAGGATGCTTCTGTTGGTACGACACAGGATCCACAGATTCATCTTTCCTTCTCCGGACAATCAATTTTCCAGATGTCCCAGACAGTCGGTGGGGTGCTTCAGAGAAAATAATTTTTTTTACTAATCTTCTCCTGTCTAATCTTTGTAGTTTCTGCAGAATTTCAGTCTGTCCTTTTTGTTTTTCTTGGAGTTTGCTGCCCTTTTTGACACCAGACCATTTTCCAAATGTCTTGGCCTCACTGTGCATGCAGATGCACTCACACCCACCTACTGCCAATATTGAACATGCTCTGCACTGGTGATGACAAGATTCCATAGCCAACTCTTTAGGAGGGGACGGTCCTGGCACTCGCTGGACACTCTGGGACGACCTGAAGCTTTCATCACTGTAGTTGAACCTCTATTTGCAGCAATTTCCTTGCATGTGAGGCCATTTTGATACAAAGCAATGATGGCTGCACAACTTTCTTTGGAGGTAACCATGGTTAACACAAGAACACAATGATTGGAAGTATTATAGAATTATTTCACCCAACTAGTACTTGTTCACATTTCCCCATGTGCTGATGATATGATTAGTGAAATTATGTTAGCTGTTTTGGATTGTTGTAATAAAGTTTTTTGTTGTTGTTTTGCTTTTTGCAATTATTTAAAATGCATCTGAACATAATCTAGAAGCACTTTGCAAACACAAACACAGCTGTAAATTATGTTTTTTGAAAATGTAAAAATGCATAATGTTTTCTATGAAGGTTGTGTTTAGGTGTAAAATTGGGGATAGGGGATAGAAAATGTCATTAGCTCAGTGTAAAAACCATTACCTGAATAAGCTATTTTACATAACAGCTATTTTGTGATAGTTGTGATAGTTAAATTGCCCGTTGTTCTTTATCCTTTACACACCCTTTCCAACATTGGCTGTATGATTGGAATCTTCGGGACTCATGCACAACTATTACAAAACAAAAGGTACAATATTCAGTGATGCTCCCAGTCACACAATATGTTACCCACGTTTAAAGAAAAGAACAGGCGTCTAACGTAAGTACTGTGTGCTTTTGAATTTTTATGATTTATAATGAAACACTTCAAAGACAGTGTTGCAGGTTAAGCTGTTTTAGCTATCATTTAGCCGCTAACTGACACCTTGGTCAGTTGCCACAGAACAAAGCTAGCTGGCAAGGTAGTTGTGAGAAAATAGAAGGAAATGTAATCAAATTCATTTGAGTCGGACTATTTCCCAGTGATAAAACAGCAGTACAGTCCAGTGTAATATTACATCCCTGAGCAGCAGAGCAGTCCAGGCTAACAGACACTATATAGCCACTACACTACATTATACAACTAATACAATTAACATCACAGCCCACAGCAGTTCAGAACAGCAGTACATAGAAGAGTTTCCCCAGATTGTTAGGGAAATCCCCATATATGAATATTTCAATAAATGTTTCAAATAAATGTGTCGCCTACAAGAAGTTGGGATGTTCTTAGGATATGAGTAAAAAATCACATTAAAGCTAGCCTAGGCCTGACCATATTCTAATAATAAAATACATTATTGATGCTGTTAAAGCTACCTCAGAAATACATACCACCTCATAGTTTTATTTGTCTGCGGTGGTGACATTTACCTTTTAAGGATAAGCAAACTAGGTGTCAAGACAACTAGAAAGAGAAACACATATATAGTATAAAGTAGACAAGAAAGACATAGGCCTAACTACATTAGAGACAAATGAAGCTAGCCATTACTTATGTGAGGTTTGGGCACCACCTGCTGTCTTGACCCGCAAAATTCACGGAAAATTTAGAAAATCTATAGATCATGGACAAATACGTAGAGTGGATAAGGATGTGCATATTTAATAATGTGGATGCTTTAGAATGAGTTATTCAATAGTAAAAAGTGTTTTCGTTGTTTGACACTTATTCTTATTCTGTATTTAAAAGTGGAGATCAGCAGCCCGGCTAGCTCAGTCGGTAGAGCATGAGACTCTTAATCTCAGGGTCGTGGGTTCGAGCCCCACGTTGGGCGACATACATTTTTTTTTTTCTGACAGAGAAAAGAGTTAATTTTCACGGCGGCCAATCAACGCGAGCTACTCCATCTTTACTGCGCGAATGGCATTCTCGGGCTTCATCTTTTTCAGAGTTCCTCGGCCAATCACGCGTCGGATCTTTATCTTGCAGTCGCCGTTGAGGCGGCTGGCTCTTTTTTATTCTCAGGAATACCCCGCCGAAATACTACTACCTATCTATATTTTCTCGTATTTTATGATTCATTAAGGTGTTTATTTAGTGTTATCGGCACACTTCTCGTGTTATTGTATGTTATGATGAAATATGTGCATGAGTTGGGTTCGAACCACCAACCTAATAATAATAATAGTAATAAAAACACAAAGAAATATTCTTAGGTTGGTGGTTCGAACCCAGCTCAAGCACTTTTATTTTAATTATTTTATGTTTTTTTTTTTATAATCTTTAAATACTCATAAGGTTTCTTTTGTGTTTCTTTTGTTGTGTTTTCTATTTATATATTTATTATCATTATTATTATTATTAGGTGAGTGATTATCTGTGAGCCGGAGTCAAAATATTACTATTATTATTATTGTTGTTGTTGTTATTATTATAGGCCTATATATCTCATATGTATTGCATATTTAATTTCAAGGAACCCCATATTCATATGGGTAATAAATAAATATAAACATATGGGGTTACAACAGTTACTTCCTACTAACACCGATCTTTCTATTTATTAAGTAATAATAATGAATAATGTATATAGATTTACTAAATATTAAAATGACTAAATATTATCAGACCTAACAAAAATCGGGGTAGGACTTGTTGCATCCCTGCAGCATGAATTGGTCCAGTGAATATATAAGATAGTAGCAATTTTATATCATCAGATATTAAGAAAAGAAAACACTATTATACACTTTTTAATTTAAAAACAGGACAAGATGACAAGGTTAAGGTAATTGTACTAACCTTTCTCAGCCAACAGAGGGCAGTTCTAACAAACATGCCAATAGTCAGGCATTAATTTTTTTCTTTGTAAGAAGAGATTTTACACATGAAAACTAACAATTTGATGTTTTTAAAAAGGTTCAGGTCTGAATCTTTTTAAAAAGATCTTTCCTTTCAAGGTTGTGTTGTAGGCTGTTATGTATCTTTTTACTGACAACAGCCTTGTTCATGAAAGATAGAAATTATAGAAATCTGTAGGAGCAGGAAAACTTAGTGGTTTTTGAGGATGTTGCCATCTTACTGACCATGGATAAGAGAAATATTCTGATAGTCTAGGTTTGTGTTTTGCTTTACTTTATAACTACAGCTTTCCACCCTACTTAATTTTAAAACTAAAATGAAGACAAAGATAAACATGGCAATGACATGGAAAAGTTGGCCACATATGTGATGATGTTAAACTATGAGTCATGCATGCCTGGGCAGTGGGGTGAGGTGGTTAGTTCAAAGGGGCGCAATGGCATCTGTTAAAAAATCTGATGTGTCAGTAAAAAGTGTGCAGCACAGAGCTCTTGTGGGCTCAGGGTGGAAGAGGGTGTGCTGGAGAACAGGCAGTGCTCATCAAAAGCTATATGAAATAATGAATATTATGAATATGACTGGCAGACAGTCTGTTGGGGGAAAGTTTTAGGGCCAATGGAGAGGGGAAGATTTTAAATAATATCAGGAAAATTGCCATATTTCCACCATACTAGCCTATAGGCTAGTAGTTATAGATGAACAATTCGGGATGAATTGAGAGTCACGATTTCTTTGTTTAAAATAGAGATCATGATTCTCCCACCATCCTGAATAGACAAAAAATATCATGCAGTGTACTAGAGGTTCTGATGAAATGTTAGTGCTGTGATCTATTTTAAAAATATTTAATTAATTAGAATTAATTATTTAAAAAGAAACAGTTTAATGAATGATTCAATGACTCACTCATAAATACTCTGAAATCACGTACTGTTTGAGTAGGTATTTCATTTGAATTTGAACTTATTTTGTGACCGTTAAAAAGTATGTTCTGTCCACCGTTTTTCAGGTAAGAGCAGGCGCTGTCATTTATAAATTTAGTGTGTCTGGCTCCCTAAGACTTCCTAGCTCATCCATCCAGATAGCAAAATTCTCTGTTTTTACTGTTATTTCTATTCCTTATGTTCTATTTTTATTCTTCTTATTTATGTAAAGCACTTTGAATTAAGATTGTGTATGAAATGTGCTATACAAATAAAATAGCCTTGCCTTGCTTTACTTATAAACATACTGGTTTGTAGCGCAAACAGTTTTATAGTTTACTGTATTTTGATATTCCTCTCGTTATTTCCCTATAGCGGCTAATATTCACATTCACAGAAAACACCTTCTTCCGCATTGAAAAATAAGGTGGATATATTATATAGTGTGTAGTGTGTTCTGTATCATGTGTAGTGTACCTACCAGTGTCAGTAGCGTCACTTCACCTCCATTTATAAATCCCCTCCCATGGCCTCATTGGATAGAATCCGCACTTCCGATTCTTGGCGGAAGTAGTAGGTCATTCATGGACTTTTTGACTACTGTTTTTCGATTACTATACATTCAGACATACTACTCTGTTGGCGTTCTGTTTTTCGTATGCTATATAGTAGTATTGCGCACTTGTTTCATTACAGGATGAGACCGATTTTTGAAACGAATCTCTTGAATTAATGATTCAATGGCAAATACATTTTTAAAGGTCATTTGTCTCCACCTACTGGTGGAATGATGTAATTGATATAGTCTTTATTTGAAGCGTCCTTACTTTCAAATTCAAGTGTGAAATTTACTCTATTTTCATCACTACTATAGACATCAGTGTTTATATCCAAACTATAAACATTAATCCCAGTACTTCTGTGATACTTTGAATGTTTGTAACACAGAAATAATGACACTGTGTGGTTGAAATGACTGTGAAGCTGTTTCATACATGACAACTGCATGGGTCAGCGGCAGTGCCAACGCAGATCTGAATGTTCGCTGTGATCGCAGGCCCACTTGTCAAAGGTTTAATAGACGCTAGTTGTTGTCATTTAGAAATAAGCAGTGTTGGGCTCATTGCTCAAAAAGTTAGTTACTCCTTTCAAAAGTAATATTATTACTTTCTGGCAACAGTAATTAGTTACACTACTACCCTTCACACCCCACAGAAGTTGTAATTGTGTATCTTCCCTATAAAATTCTTCTAAAATATTACTAACAACATATTTCTGCCTCATCATTTGACTGAAATCCACATTGGATTGCAGTCAGAAGTTATTACAAACACTCAGTGGTGATTGATAGTGACTTTTAAGTAAAAAGTGTTAATCATTAATTATCAGGTGTAGCTTGAAGATAATTATAGCTGTAATTTCTCTGTTACACATATACGATTTTATTTCATGATGTATTTCATCAAAATAAATTACGTAAGAAAAATGTTTTGTTTTCCAAAAAGATTTTTAATTATATATTATATTAGTAATATAATTTATATCGGGATCAGAGGGGTGTTCAGATCATATTTTCTCCTGATAAAATCAATCCACTGAATATGAACTTTTTCATATTCCAAGCTTGCCTGCTGCTGACTGGTAACTTCATGTGCCTGTGCGAGTTGTGAAAATTATGAAAATATATCTAGGAATTGTTGGATTTCAAATCAGTAGGGGTTGAGGCATCAGAAGTAACTAAGTAACGAGTTGTTTTATGAATGGTAACTGTAATATTACTGAAATCTTATTAGCAATTAGTTACTGCAAAAAGTAATATTATTACTGTAACTAGTTACTATTAACTAGTTACTGACCAACACCGGAAATAAAATTGCATGTATAAATCGAGATTGCGATCTTTTAACGATTAATCGTGCAGTTCATTGTGTGGTGAACTATATAGTAAATGTATGTTCTATACAGGTTTTATAGGAATTCAACGGCCCACACATAGGTTTTCAGTTTTACAACTTCTGATTATTCATTTCATAGATAACAATGATCATTTGAAATTCAGAAAAGATGGTTATGTAAAAAATGTCAACTGACAATAAATAGCTCATAACAACAGACGCTAGACCACAGAGAGATGATCTAAATGAAAGGCAGATATAAATCCCAAATAAATCAAAGGAAGCATGAATTTAAGCATTGCAAGAACTGAAACGTTCTTCAAAATATGTGTTTGTGTTCCACAGAAGACATACAGTTTGAACAACATGAGTGAGAGTATAGGCCAAATAATGACAATATAAATTTAATTTAATTGATTCAATTTACTAGACTATATTAAGTGCTTACAATTACCCTACACTTAATTTTACTTTTATCTCCCTTGTATTAAATCTACAAAACAATGAGGTCCAAACACAGAAACGTCCTGTATGAAAGCTTGAACATTTGGTCTATATGTACACTACATTTAATTTCCAGCAGAGGTCCCTCCAACAACAACTCTCAATCTGACTGACCATGTGCTTGCTGTGTATTTTCAGACATTTTTCTTGATCATGAAGGAAAACCATCAGCCTGGCTTCATTCAGATATGCTAGCATGGGGGAAAAAATGTAAGAAAAGAGGTAAACATAAGTACATATTAACTTGCAGCACAGGCTGGTTGTTGGTAGAGGTGTGATAGATCAGTTTTTGTAGTTAAATTGGATTTTTATCATGTAAAGCTGAGTCTTGCCTCCTGTTGTTTGTGATCTACTCGCATTGCAAGGGATGTCCAAAACCCTGAAATTAAAAGCCTGAACTTAGAGGGTATCAAATGATTAGAAATTGTCTCTTTGCCTTGAAATAATTCTATGAATCTATTAAAGTGGCCCTAGAAGAAATGAGATTACAGAATCACTCTAGACTTTTACATCAACTTGTTATAAGAACCTATACATGAAGCTTTTGCCATTGTAATTTATGTGGTTTTTAAATATGACTTCTCATCTTCTTTTATATTGTCAAGTTTCACAGCTTGTCATTCCGAGCATGTTTATCTCAAACAGAGATGTGTCCCTGTCAGATCCACACTTGATCTGCTGAGAAGCACTGTGGTATTAGTGCAGAGCCGTGAACTTCTTCTCCGTGTCCATGATGCATCCCCTCCTCCATTAACCATCAGGACATGGGGAGTGGAGGGGTGGGGGGAGGAGCTCTTTTGTCCTGAGCGGCGTTGTGGCTAATCTAAAGACCTGTGATGGACGCCTCTCTGGCGGCACAGGCCGCTGGACTCCACCCCTGAGAGGAGCAGGGGGGATGGGAGATCGCGTGAGAGGGCAAGGGGGGAGGGGCGGAAGGAGGAGGAGGAGACGTCGAAGGCTGGAGGAGGGGGGAAGGTCATTAGTCAGCATGGCGAAAAGGAGAACAGCAGGACACAGTGCCACACATTACAGCCCCACCACCTCCTGCATTGTCCTTCCTCACAAGCCAAATGACTGCTGGAGGATTCACAGAGTTAAGTTTCTAATCTCTCTTGAGGGGGTTGGAGCGCCTCTTTTGTCATGGTAATCTAGAGTTTTGGGCAGGTAAAGTATGTAACACATGTAAATGAATGAATCTTTCACTGGAGGAGGAGATGGGAAGGTTTGTTTTAAGATCAGGATCGTGTCTGGCCAATTATATGTATTGGGACTCTGTGACCTGTGCTTCTATCTTTAGATTTCTATAGCCCACCCCTGAGTGCGTGACTGTGAAGAGAAAATGTAATATTTTTGCACCCAGCTCCATCAATAGTGACCTTTACTGCTCAGCATGGCACCACAGCAACACCTGCTGTTCCAGTCCTCGAAGGCCATCAAACCACACGTCTCTCACAGCAGACACCCCTAAGAACTTCATTTGTCATTTAAAAAGATATTTTACTACCATGGTTGTTTTAAAAAAAGTGCAGTGAGTTAAAGTGTTAGTTCACCCAAAAATGAAAATTCTCGCATCATTTGCTCCCCCTCAAGTTGTTCCAAACCTGTATGAATTTCTTTCTTCTGCTAAACACAGAAGAAGATATTTTGAAGAATGTCAGTAACCAAACTGTTGATGGGCCACATTGACTTTTGATGACAGAATTTTCATTTTTGGGTGAACTATCCCTTTAAACAAACTTGATGTGGCTTCAGCGACAATGCTGGCTAGAGATTGGATGTTGATTCTCAACCGTCTCAGTAGAGCGTCTATGTGCAGGCGGCAGCCAGAACTCAAGGCACAGACGCGGTCCAGACTCACGGCTGGGTTTGTGTGTCACGCTGATAAGAAATGCAGCTGGAGGGGAACCAGCCTCACTTGGTCAAAAGACAGCAGAAGAAGAAGCCAGAACACAGATGAATGGGGTCATATAAAAAGTTGTAAACAACAAAAAAACTATAATTTCTTTGTAATGTTACTCTTAAAATAATAATAAAAAGCGTGTAGTGAGGTTCTCAACTGTACGGAAGAGGATTAGGGCCAAGCAATAATAAAAAAAATAAAACCATCTCGAGATTAAAGTTGTTAAATTTCGAGAAAAAACTCGTTAAATTTCAAGAAAAAAGTCGAAATAAAATGTTGAGAATAAACTTGTTAAATTACGAGAAAAAAATCGTTAAATTTAGAGAAAAAGGTTGAGATAAAATATTGAGAATAAACTCATTAAATCACGAGAAAAAACTCGTAAAATTTCAAGAAAAAAGTCGAGATATGTTGAGAATAAAGTCATTAAATTATGAGAAAAAAGTCGTTAAATTACGAGAACAAATTTGTTAAATTACGAATTTGTTCTCATAATTTAACAACTTTTTTCTCGTAATTTAATGACTTTATTCTCAACATTTTATCTCAAAATTTTTTTTCAAAATTTAACAACTTTTTTTCTCATAATTTAACGAATTTGTTCTCATAATCTAACAACTTCTTTCTCGTAATTTAATGACTTTATTCTCAACATTATGTCTCGACTTTTTTCTCGAAATTTAACAATTTTTTTTCTCGTAATTCAACGTATTTATTCTCAACATTTTATCTCGACTTTTTTCTTGAAATTTAATGAGTTTTTCTCATCATTTAATGAGTTTATTCTCAACATTTTATTTTGACTTTTTTCTCGAAATTTAACGAGTTTTTTCTCGTAATTTAATGAGTTTATTCTCAATATTTTATCTCAACCTTTTTCTCTAAATTTAAAAAAAATTTTTCTCATAATTTAACGACTTTATTCTCAACATTTTATCTCAACTTTTTTTCCGAAATTTAAGTTTTTTTTTCACGTAATTCAACAAATTTATTCTCAAATTGAATGAGTTTTTCTCGTCATTTAATGAGTTTATTCTCAACATTTTATTTTGACTTTTTTCTCGAAATTTAACGAGATTTTTCTTGTAATTTAACAACTTTAATCTCAAGATGGTTTTATTTTTTTATTATTGCTTGGCCCTAATCCTCTTCCGTACAACTGGGTTTGCTTCAGGACCCATATGTTAGGCTACTTTGGACAAGTGGCGGCCCAAAAAACAGTTTATTAATAAATAAATGAAAAAGGTCCTTGTAACTGATCAGTGAAATGTATTAATATTAGGGCTGGGTAAAAATTTAGATTTCTTGATTTCTCATATTTATGAACTGATATCAATTTTTAAAACCCAAGAATCTATCTTTTATTCTATGCTGTTTTCAGTTGATGAATAAACGGAACATTGTAGCCTCTCATCCAATAAATCACAATAAACGTGCTTTGTTACTTTTTGTATGTTTTTGATATAAGTCTCACGCACGATGCGTCCAAAATCGCGTACTGTCTGAGTAGGTACTACGTTTGAATTTGAACTTACTTTGAGATTGTTAAAAAAGTTTGTTCTATATAAAAAATGAGTGTATGTAGTATGAATGTAATCCGGACGTACTACATCCGCCATGTCGCTATTATCATGTGACCTACCAGCGTCAGTTGTGTTGCTTCACCTCTATTCATAAATCCCCACACGGGATAGTAAAGTGTCCACCGAATGTGCACTTCAGAATCTCACCAGATAAAGTAGATTATCTGGGGACTTTTCGTCTACTGTTTTTCGAATACTATGAATTTGAACATACTACTTTATTTGTCGGACATACTACTCACGTAATGTTTTTCATATACTATATAGTAGGGAAGTTTTCGATTTCAGATTCAGTGTCAAATTTCAAATTCTGTCCATTTTATTATGAAATTCAAACAATAAATATAATTTTGCCACTCTTTAATGTAGTGTGACAGATCACTGTTGCCGCCTTAGTTCAAGTGAAGCAGCAGCAGGAAGGGCACATGAACAGTTAATCTTTTTTCCACTTTACTTCTATAGTTACAGCACAAAATTAACATAAATGAACATCAGAAGGTATGTTGAAAGATATAGTACAACTTGCCGAAATCCGTATCATGTCTCACGCAATCAGTGTTTCAACCACAGAAAGACGTCAATAAAATAGCTTGTAAACAATGTCATGTAATGTTACATTTACCTACTTAAGTAAAGTTCACATATTTTTAAGTATACTTTATGTAATAAGTATAATAATATCATTGTACAAGTAGTATACTTCTATGTGTATTTCAATATGGGACTAAATTGGCCCACTTTTAATTAAGTATACTTTTGAGTGCTTTAAGTGTAAAAGTAGTAAACTTTGAGTACACATCTAGGTTTTTAGTTTGTACTGCAACAAGTGAACTTATAGGTATACTGATAGCTTACTAGTTAAATACTTGTAGCACATTGATTAGTTTATTAAAAGTACACTTCATTAATTAGTTCAACTGATTGATTAGTTCATTAAAAGTATACTCTCAGTAAACTACTATTTTAGTAGTTTTATACAGCAAGTATACTTGTAAATATATTTTTTTTTAAGTTAACTGACACACCTCCACAAATGCCGTCAGCAAGCGTATTGTGTATTGCGTAAATGATGGAAAATTCTGTCAATGGGAAAGAGTTAAGTAGATTTGGAGTAAATCCCTATACCTACCAGCGGACTACACAAAAATGCACTTACTCAGAATTAAGAACATATGTTTTCTTTATAAAATCAATATTTTCAAACAATGTAAGTTTATAAGGCAGTATGTAAAACTATGTGAAAAAAGTATTTAATAGGCTACTCAATCAAAAGAGTACACACAACTACAAGCCAAGTATAGGCTTAGAATATTTAATTATACTTTTAATTAAAGTATATCTCGATCAAAAGATTGAAGTATAGGCCAAACATACTTAGACTTTTCTGTCAGAACAATTTAAGTTTTCCTGAGGGTAATTTTAAATATATTTCTGAGAAGTATAAAGTATAT
This sequence comes from Chanodichthys erythropterus, assembly GCF_024489055.1. NCBI lineage: Eukaryota > Metazoa > Chordata > Actinopteri > Cypriniformes > Xenocyprididae > Chanodichthys > Chanodichthys erythropterus. Next base: position 26,289,726 of record NC_090236.1, on the reverse strand, counting down.
TTCTGAGAATTACATAAAAAAGAGGCATACTAATAGAAGTATACTAATAGCACACTTGAATAAACTCTCTTTTGTAAGGGAAACTCATTAATCATCTAGAAAAATGAACTCTAGAGTGGAGCATTGCTAAATATATGCACCATATTATATATATATTTTTACTTTTCTTAAATATTTAATGTATAAATAAATCTGTCAAGTTTTTATGACAGCTCAAATTTAAATGTTTATATTTCAAAAACAAATTGCAGTAGAAACAATTATATAATTATAAAGTTAGTATTATAACTTTATTATAATAAAAATTATTTGTGTGTAATTAAATGTTTTTTAACAACCACTGTAAAAAAAATTATGATTTATCATGTTTTCTTTGTTCAAATCAACTTAATGTGATAATTAATGTGATTCAGATAACATAATATTTTGAGTTTCTGTGATTAAACCAATCGCCTTCATTGCATTAAACTCAACATTTTAAGTTAAACCAACAATTCTTTTTTTTACAGAATCAGTCTATTTTAACCTTTAGTATTATAGTAATGTATTATCTATCCGGAACAGTGGCTCAGTGGGTAGCACGGTCGCTTCAAAACAAAAAGGTCCAGGCTGAGCTTTCTGTGTGGACTTTCTACATGTGCATGTTCTCTCTGTGTCCTCCCAGTGCTCCTGTTTCTAGGTGAATTGGAGACACTAAATTCTGTGTGTGTGTGTGTGTGTGAGAGAGTCCTAAGCCATGTAAAAGGAAGGTTGAAGAAAGACCTGGTAACCTACCCTGGAAAAAAATCATTGCCAGTCTCTTGCAAAATGGAAAGAGATGGCCATAGAATCACCAAGAGTCGGATACGACTGAAATGGTAACAGATAAATAGATTATCAACTCACTCCCTGTATAGTTTATGTAAATGCCTTGTGCTGTACAAATTAATCAATATTGAATCGGAGTGGAATGGACTCGAATCACAAGCTTGTGATCTTCATTGCAAGTCAATCTGTGTAAAGGGAGTTTACCCCAAAAAAAAAAAAAAAAAAAAAAAAAATTCTCATCATTTATTTACCCTCATGTCATTCCAATCCCGTAAGATGTTCGTTCATCTTTGAAATACAAATTAAGATATTTTAATGAAACCTGAGAGATTTCCCACCATTAAAAGCCCATTCATCCAAAACATTCATAAAGAGACCATAAAAGAAATCGGTAACTTTACACATTACATTGACTTACCATGTTAATAAAATTCTGCATAAATACATGTAACCAACCATAAACCAAACCCTAATTCTAACCCTAATCCTATAGTATGTTGGACACTTGGACACTAAGGACACTTACCTAAAGCGTAACCAAGTAATCTATATTGATCAAGCAGTTTTTTCCAAGTCTTCTAAAGATACATGATCACTTTATATGATAAGATTTCATTTAGACCTTTATACACATACGTATAAACATTTATCAGCGTACTTTAAATATGGTAAATAGAAGCTCAACCGGACTCAAGCTTTGTTGGTTCTCATGTCAAAACAACGAGAACCAATGTGATCTGAACCAAAAGAAATTTCTCAAGTTTCATTAAAATAGCTTCTTTTGTGTTTTGAAGATGAACAAAAGTCATAAAGGTTTGGCTCAACTTGAGGGTGAATAAATGATGACAGTTTTCATTTTTGTTGAACTAACCCTTTAATCTAGTCTGTGTCATATTTTGTTCTACCTTGTGTAGTTTTGTTAATAGATATGTTGAACTACCTTTCCTTTTTGGCGTCCGTCTAACTTGAGTTTCTACTCAGAACAGACAACCCACCAAAACCACTGACTTTTAGGGTCTTGTTTACTGGACAGACACTTTCATAACAGGACAATTTAAGACTATAACACTGAGAGTTGAGGATTTAACATCATTTTCTCTCAGAGATGAGAAACTGCCATGTGTTAAGTTATGCATTCCTCTCTTCCACCCCCATATCAGCAGAAGTTGGGCAAAACATTCTGCAGCAAATCTTCCTGGGCGAACAGGGCATAATGAGGTTGTTTGTGTAGCGCAGGAGCGTTTAATTTCACAGTGAAATACAGCCCGTCTCTGGGGCCTCACAGCTCACAGACACTGGCTTGAGGCAATATGGCTTCTGATGAGTCATACCTGGGCTGAATAATCAGTCTTCATCTCAACTGACAAGCACAGACCAGCAAGCATGAACAAGAGGCTTTCAAGTAAGTTGGTGGACATGAGTGTGATCTTTTGGGTTTTTTTTACAAAGGATTTTCACTCATAATTTATCCAAAAATGAGAACTCTCATTATTTACTCAACCATTCCAAACCTGGCAACACACTCTTTTCTTCCATTAAATTCAAAATGATGTTAGACAGAATGTTCATATCAAGTTATAAAAGTATTATAAAAGTAGACACAATGAAATCTGCCATCTTTGATATCAAACAACATTTTACATCCCACATATCAATACATGAACGTAAATAAGATTAAAGAGCTGCGGAGGATATTCTCAATGAAGAACGACTGAAAATTCAGACTTTTTCCTCACACAAAGCTATGACATGACTTTCAGAAGACTTCAAATATATTGTAATATTTCATGGTCATTTATGGAGCTTGATATCCATTCACCATTAAAGGGTTGGTTCACCCAAAAATGAAAATAATGTAATTTATTACTCACCCTCATGCCGTTCCACACCCGTAAGACCTTAATCTTCGGAACACAAATTAAGATATTTTAGTTGAAATCCTATGGCTCAGTGAGCCCTCCATAGCCAGCAATGACATTTCCTCTCTCAAGATCATTTAATGTACTAAAAACATATTTAAATCAGTTTATGTGAGTACAGTGGTTCAATATTAATATTACAAAGCGACGAGAATATTTTTGGTGCGCCAAAAAAACAAAATAACGACTTATTTAGTGATGGCCGATTTCAAAACAATGCTTCATGAAGCCTCTGAGCTTTGTGTTGAATCATGATTCAGATCGCGTGTCAAACCGCCAAACTGTTGAAATCACGTGACTTTGGTGCTCCGAACTGTTGATTCGACACAAAAGATTCATAATGCTCCAAAGCTTCATGAAGCATTGTTTTGAAATCGGCCATCACTATAGAAGTCGTTATTTTGGTTTTTTTTGTCGCACCAATATTCTCATCGCTTTATAATGTTAATATTGAACCACTGTGCTCACATTTAATGGATCTTGAGAGAGGAAATGTCATTGCTGGCTATGCAGGCCTCACTGAGCCATCGGATTTCAACAAAAATATCTTAATTTGTGTTCCAAAGATGAACGAAGGTCTTACGGGTGACGAACAGCATGAGGGTGAGTAATAAATGACATTATTTTCATTTTTGTGTGAACAAACCCTTTAACTTCCATTGCATGGAAAAGAGCAACGTAAACATTCTGTTAAAATCATTTTTTTTTTTTTTTGTTTCTTGTAAAAAAGAAATTTAAACTGTTTTGGAACGATATGAGGATGAGTAAATGACATATGCTTGGGAGAACTATTCATTTAAAATATATTTCTATTTTTATATCCTTCGCTGTTTTCCACAAGAAGCTGTCGGTAGTTTAAAGTTGACATCTG